>NC_059555.1:303571-607142 GCF_905220415.1 Colias croceus
TGCACCTTGTAAAAAGGCAATAATTTGTCAGCGGTGTGCGTCGAGCCGCACCGTGTGATACGACAGCGAGATTTGTACTTTATAACTAGGCATTAAGGTTTATTTTTGTTTGTAACGTGCCAGAGGCGTGCGTCGAGCCGCGCCGTGCAATACGGTAGCGAGATTTGTACTTTATAACAAGGCCACAGAATACATAACAGTAGCTAAACGCTACAGAACGGACACTTTCCGCCTCCCGCCAAAATTAAACAATTACCTCACCCTGCACGATCAGCTTAAAAATGGTCCGCATTTTTCTGCAAGGACGATACGCAACGAAGATTGACAACATTAATCAAATTTCAACATTAATCAAATTTCAACATTAATCAATTAGATATTGTGCTGTTTACGGATGTATTTGATCAAAAAAACGCGAATTTTTTTTACGCCAGTCGCAAATGTGCCAACCATAAAGCGTTAACACACAATATATTTGCAGTCTCTACAGTGTGACTGTCAAAACGATAATTTAGTATGTATATTGTCCGGGGTGTGACAAGGCATTAAGGTGACTAGTAGAGCAAAACGCGAGTTTGCTGCTAAATTATGATGCTTTAAAGTATATGATTAACTGCAGTAAAAAATCTCCGATAAATATATGATATTCTTCAGGAGATAAACTAGCTAGATAGTGTGTTGAAAACACAATACAACTTATTTTATTCGATAGAAAAAAATCACAAAGGTACCTCTAAAAAAATCTTTTGATGCTTAAAATCCATACTAAACTACATGCAATCATTCTGTTTTTTCGGCAAATAATTCTGCAAGCAACATACTAAGATAATACTGTGTTATTTTTTTAGTCCAATCAATAGATTTCGTGTAAATCGCAAATTCTTATTCCCAAACCAAAAACGTACGCATGTGTGCGTGAACGCCTGTGTACCGACACTACCGGCCGAGGCCCGTTCGTAAAAGGGGTGACAGACGTACGAGTAAGTACGCGAACTTGTGGCTCGACGACCTTTTTCGCACGTGTGTCACCCCAAGTACGCGTACTTAAAAACCGTCGAGTAAGTTCGTTGACGATCCAACATGTTTGAAATTTTACTCGAAGCCCGCCTTGGCTCGCACGTCTGTCACCGCCGCGAGCCGAGTAAGTACGCGAACTTTAAAACCGCGACTTTAAAGTTCGTACGTCTATCAGCCCTAATGATGCGCGTATGGCGTCGGGCTGCAGCTGTGGCGCGGCGTGTGTGTGTGAGTGGAATGGAATGCTTACTCAGGGCAGCGCCTTAAGGTGAATGTTTGTGTGCGCATGCGCAGAGCTGGCGGGCGTGGCGCGGCGCATGACGCGCGGCGCGACGGGCGTGAAGCCGCGCCAGCGCATCGTGATCTCGTCGGACGAGGAGGACGGCACGCCCGCCGCGCGCCGCACGCTCTCCAAGCTGCGCTCCAGCGTCAACGACGACTCCGACTGAGGGCCCGTGAGTGCAACCATACATACATATACAAAAAAGAGTGTGTGTACTTATGTACACGCGTTAGAAGTTATACTTCTTTGGCGTATGGAAAAAATACTAGAATATACGACTTGAACATAGTTATCAATTTTCATACCACCTGGAACTAACTTCATGCTGTTAAATTTAGGTGTCGGTGTGCGCGCGCATCGTAAAAATTCACTCTCATCATTTTTCTTCATCGCGCCAAAAGAAGTATAACTTCAAAAAAAGACCGTGTGTGCAAGCACATATACACACGCACATTGCACACCGCAACACGCACACTGCATAGATACAAACATCGCACACGCACGTGATGCGTGCAAAGTGCAGTCAATTAAGCACCAACACAACAAAATACACGCGTCTCAGCATACGCACCCATACGGTACTACACTACTCCATAAAACGGCAAACAGCTTCAACACAACGCACTCCACAAAAAAATGTGTGCATGTACTAGTTACGTACACACGTAAGAAGTGAAATTTCTAAATGACCTTATTTTTCAAAAGATAATTTACTATATACAACTTTACAGAAATACGTCGAATCACGCGTGGTAGGGATAACGAAAAAATGTTACACTAAATTTTTTTCTAACCCCGATAAAAAAGTTTCACTTCAACAATGTATGTAACACACCACACTACAAAACATACATAACACAATAAAATACGCTTATAAACTTTCTGTTGTAAAAAATATTGCATTTATTCCAGGTAACACCTCGTGTGGAAGTGACAGACAATATCGAGACAGTGAAAGTGTTGGACCTTCTAGAAAGTGCTTCGACGGGGTCCATGGCCTGTAGCGCGGACTCTTGACTTACGACTTACGACTTACTTGTGATGGCCTTATGTGAGCGATCGGAACGTCAGTGTTGCCACACACGCTCTACTATTTTCCAAACTTATCGTAATTTACCCAGTTTTTTGGGTGTAATTTTAGACTGCAACCACTAGACGGTGATATCGCATTTAATATTCGGGTTAATGATGGCAATAAGCGTGACAGACGAACGCAGATGTTACCATATTTAAAAATTATTATATTAAAAATGAAACCGCATTGTGGTGTTGTCGTTTTGATAAATTTTACTAGTCAAGTGTAAAAGATGGATAAGTTTCCGCGCTCAGGTTGACGCGAATCGGTCGCTCGAAAAAATTTTCCTACTAATTTTAGGTCAAAATTTAGAATGGTAATGAAATGATTTTCAAATTGTCCGGAGTGAGCGTTGGACCTTTGGTGTTTAGTTTTTATGAAAAATGAAGAAAGAATATTTTCTGCGAGTTATTTTAAACAATTGTGTATCATTTTTTTGTGTCTCGGTGTTTACAGATGTATTCACTAAGAATGGTTTTAATTTGTATATGTTTATAAATTTGGTCAGTTTCCCGTCCCTATATTAAAATTATTTTGGATGCCAAATGTTTGAATGGCATTAATTCATCTACAAAATATACGGGTAACAATTTTTCATGAGAGAAAATTTAGATGTGTAAATAACTAAGCTTGAAGTTCTTTATTTAGTAAGATAAAGACAAATTACAGTAATCCAAAAGTAATAATGCGCATAGAAATCTTCGTCACTGTTCGGCAACTGTCATATTCTCGGAGAGTCCGAAGACGATATCTATATAGTTTTGTGCTAAAAGAGATTAATATATATGTATTTGTAGGTAAGTAACGATTTTGTTTCGATAATTAATTGTAAGTAAATAGCGAGTTTACCCCACGATTGCGAATATATTATCTTTGTTGGATTGATTTACTTGGAAAATTTATAGTACTTTTAAAGTGTCTTACAGAAGCTGGTGTAATGATGGAAGAAAAGAAGGTTAAAATAATACAAAATTTATATTGTATTAGCTTTCCGCCTGCGGCTTCGCCCGCGTTTTCAAAGAAAAACCCGCATAGTTCCCGTTCCCGTGGGATTTCCGGGATAAAACCTAGCCTATGTTACTCGTGGATAATGTAGCTTTCGAATGGTGAAAGAATTTTTAAAATCAGTCCAGTAGTTTATGAGCCTATTCATCACAATCAAACAAACAAACAAAGTTTTCCTCTTTATAATATTAGTGTAGATAAAGTATTTTCAAACACAGGTTTATATTTAAACCATATATGTAAATCTTATCATTAAAATCTCAGTTCAAAAGTATTTACAGTACTGATCATTCTTCAATATTATGACAATTACGAAAAAAATAAAAACAATCAAAATCAGGGATTATCTTTATTTCTGACATTTTAGATACATCGGAACTCTTCTTCATTTTCACTTTCCCTGCTGCCATCACCTGTGTAAATCATTTCATCGATTAATTCAATTCACCTTTAAAAACAAAACCAAGAAGGGTACGTAATAGCAGCTCTATATAATTCCACACAGAGAGAACACGTGCAGTCACCACCAATATTTAAAGACAACTGACGGATTTTTGAGTTTTTTGACTGACAGGCTACCGTCACCTACCGCCCGATTTGTTTTTGATTGTGTATGACCATGAAATGACTTCTATTTCTTAAGAAACAAGGTGTAAAATGCAAGTTCGTTGTTTAGGGCTCTTACGATTCAATGATTCGAGTGTCTTCGGAAATACGACAATTAGCGAAGATTTGCATGTGCATTATTAATTTTGGATTACTGTACACAGCTATTCCATATTTAGATTCCGTAACCTTTTAAATTGGAATCTATTTCCAATTAAGAATCGGGTTCTTATTTACATATTGTCCTTTATTTTAATCATGTGACATATCGTATTATTAAATGAGGCTATTTTTTACGAATTATGTTTAGTTTGTGGGCAATTTATGTGATTTTTCTTCTAAATAACTCTACTTTAAATATCAGAAAGAATCCATCTTATTTATGAGTGGTTTAAGATATACTTTTTTTTTAAATATAATGAAGATTTTGGTTCAATTTCTTTACATGAATGGATAAACACCAAAGGCCCAAATGTTTGATTTATGATGAAGGTAAGTGTAAGGGGAGTGTTCATATCGACTTATTACTACACAAAACTTCATGTTACGGACATATTTACGTATATAGATAACAATAAGTGTAAAAATATATTTTTATCGCATTTGTTTGTATTGATAGATTTTTATTTATTAGAAATGAGAGGTGAAGAGTCGCTCGTGAGAAAATTATTGCCATATTCTAATTATTTTTTCACAAACTGAGGACCTGTTTTGTAGTGTATTAATAAAAATAATGATAAGTAAATTTTGGCAATTTAATCTGTGATATTTCGAAATTGCTACGCATTTTTAATTTAAGAAAACTATACATTCATGTTTTGAAATAACTATCAACTTTACATTGGTACTTTTGTTAAGTTACATTGACACCAGGATTGCAAGCGTAAATAACAAAAAAAAAAAATATAAATCATTTTTTTTTCTAAACAAGTCCTCAGTTTGCAAAACAAACTTATTGGTCAGTGTTTTAAATTTATGATTAAAATAATACGCTACAACAAAAAATTGCAGACTTTAAGTACTTGGCTGCGATTCGTCGCTTACGACTCCATTTAATTTTGACGTTTTTTTTAAAGCCAAATGTCGAAATTCAGTTCGTAAGGGGACGAATCGTTTGACATTTGAGCCGTGCATTATCTGTGCCAAAATTTAATTCGGAGCTCTTTTTGGCAGTTACATGACGCAGCATGGCGTGCATGGCGCATGGCAGCTTTGTGCGTTGAAAATTCTATAATGATTTCTTTTACACATTTCTCAGTGGTCTATTTACTCACGGTCTTACTAATAAAATGTTACCCATTCGCTTTGCAATGGATTAGTTATTGCAATAACCTGTCTTGTTTTTATGATTGACGTTTCATGTGAGCAAGAGCAGGACACAGCTATGGTAGAAAATGGTAGAAATTTATCCATTGTTTAACTTTTTATTAGTAAGGCCGTCAGAATTCAGATATAGTGAATTTATTCAATGCAATATTCGTTTGCGTGTAACATTAAAAATGTTGGTTGTCCCGTCGAGAGTTAGTTCGGTAGTGCATAATATGTATAAAACGAGAGTTTATTTTATATTTATAATTGAATTCGCTGAAGTAGGAATGTGACCCCTCGCTCATACGTTAGCTGGTAGATGGCTCGGCACCCGGTACGGTTCGTTTGTGCCTATAATACAATAATTATGTGAGTAAATGTACTAGTGTGTGTGTTTCGTTTAATAGCAGAATATATTATCGAGTGATTTATAGAATTTTTATACATTAGCGTTTAAAAGATGACTATTTAATTATAACACCAAGTCGAGTATAGTTAGTGTAAATAAGTAGGGACTAGGCGTGTCTGTGTACAGGTTGTCTACGCTTTGTATATATACGCTGTGGTCGAGACTCGTCGGCATTTGTGTTGAGTACTCGAGGGACATTCGCAGATGTAATGCAAGATACACGTAAATCGTTACTTTAATAGCATTTATTAACATTATTATATTATATTATTGTATACGTATATACCTACGTTTATTTAATTTGGTGGTCTTATTACCATCGCGTATCGATTTTATTAATTGTATATGAATCTCATTGTTCATTCATTTATCGATGTACAAAAATTGTCAGGACGTGTCATTTGCAAGTGACATTATGTAAATTCCAGTGTTGTCAGTTCAAATATATATTAAATTGATTTATTTTTATTCCTTTATAATATGTGATGGCAGCACTGGACTTAAATGATAATAGACTTAAATGTCTAAACACAAGGTTTATTTTCGTATAATATTGATTTTTCACTTTTGGTTAGATCACGGTAGCTTTTTATATAAATATGGATGTTAGTCAAACGAACTATCGCATTGCATTCTACTCAATATAAATTTTTGTTTAATATAATATTAACATTGACAATATTGTGCGCAAATTATGTATTTGTTCCTATAATAATAATGTTCAATAAAGGGACAATTTGTCTTCAATTCTTGGGGACAATTAGTTTTCAAAGTATAAATAAATAAATTCAAATATGTATGTATGATCACTATGCAAAAAAATTAGAGAAATCATATAAAAATGGCTGTAATTGCCTTATTTAATATAATTAAATACGAGATGATTTGTTTCCTACTATATTGCAAGAATTGTTTATTATCAAAACTAAAATATCTGAATGAGAATTATAATATTATGCAATTTATATCTAATTTATATATATCTGATAATTGTATTGATTTACTTCAGTGTCAGTGATTACGATACTACTATATTGAATGTGATGTGGTTTCACATAATTGTTATATAACTATAATTAATTATATAGGTATTTTTTTTATTTATGCCACAAATTGTATCGTTCACGTACGATTTATTTAATGAGAAATGATTGAAAATGCGCTTTATTCTTGTAAGCAAGTATTTCCACCAATGAAAAGGTTTTTTTGCGCATATAACGCACACATTGACAAATTAGATAAGTCCACGAGTATATCATAAATATAAAGAAATTGTACATAGTATAGTTATGTGTTTAGTGATAATGTGAATGTAAGATAGGTATTACCGCGCGGTAGATATTGTTTTGAAGCATTTTATAGCCCGTAGAGATCGGTATATTTAGTCAAGTATATATTTTAAAAATATAATATTTTAGAGAATAAGAAAAGATGCTATACACTGAATTTTTGTGTGTTATTTTTTACCCTCCTTCTCCTATTATGAATAGTACTAACATATATTTTATAGAAGAATAATAATTGTCAGGGCTCTTTGAATTGCGATACACTAGGAGTAAACTATGTATATTTTCCTTCCTGGAAAAGTAAACGTATTTTCCCAACACCGTATATAATGTTTGTTAACACTGAGGTTAACACTAAATAATAAATTGAAATGACAACATAATATTTCCAATTGTTAACGTGGAATGCAACCGCGGATGTGCGTGTTTTCATCGCAACGCTATAATTTTTTTAAATGAAATAAGGTCCCAGAACCAAAAGCGGCACATTTTCAAAGCGATGAATTCGCGATATTTTTTTTCAAAAGACCTTTTTCTTTACTAATAATAATAAATAAATATAATTCTCCGTTGTTTGACACTTGAGGTAAGCCGTAACAAGAAGTAACTTTATCGTGGGAAATGCTCGGGAATTGCACAAAAATAATGCGTCAGTGATGATCGATAAGGTAATATTAGTTCATAATACATATTATGGTTGCTACGTTTACTGACTGTTAACAACTTGTTGTATGGTGCACAATTTATCTATAAATACGATGACTATTTTAAGTCACAGAATATCATTGGATCATGGATATACATAGTTCTTTTTTTTAATATACACTAATATTATTATATAGCTGAAGAGTTTGTTTGAGCGCGCTAATCTCGGGAACTATACTGGGCCCTGACAAAGTAACAATTACAAAACGATAACGAAGTTAGAAATCGCAAAAATGTATGGGATTGACATTAGATAGACCACGTGATCTAACGCGGCGTATGTCAATCCCATACATTTTTGCCTTTTCTAACTTCGTTATCGTTTTGTAATTGTTACTTTGTCTAAGGCCCCGTCCGATTTGAAAAATTCTTTCGGTGATGAATAGCTCATTTATCGAGGAAGGCTATATATCATCCCGCTATGACCAACAGGAGTGGAGCCAGGGGGGTGAAACCGCGCGGAGCAGCTAGTAGTTAATAATTATTAAAAAACATGCAGCATTTTTTTTTAACCTATGTCGTCTAACTATCCACACACACACACAGAGTCCCGTAATTTTTTGTCGGTGTAGGACGTATCACGATTCAACATCTGTGAGATGCAAAATTTCCGCCTAAAATAAAAAAAAAACACGACGTTGTTTACTTTCAAGAAAAGCCATAAATAGGACCTTATCAGAACTTTGCTATTCAATATACTCACACTTTTATCAAGAAATCGATCATAACATTTTCAGAAAAAAAAATCAGAATCTTTTTGATGATAAAAACAGATGATCGAAATAAATAATGACTGCGATTTTTTTCAGCATCATTTTATGAATCATCTTTCAGAATCAGTAACTTCAATAAAATGCATTTAATTTATACACTCCCTTTGAGTGGTGGTTTTTACTTAAAATTTACTCATAGTTTGAATGGATATTTCTAACATATCCCAAAAATTAATTAAAAATAAATGATTTTTTATGTATTAGCATTTAGTGGGTAGGTGGGGTAGGTAATAGGTTTGTTACACACTAATTGCTACTTTGATTTTTTTTTTTGGGTACGCTGATACAATTATTTAACGATTATTATCGATGTACATATAATTTATTAATATTTTTAATTATTGATAAATAAATAATACGTAATTGTTTTAAGTATATTAGACAAGATACCTTATTTTCCCTTATCTTTGGGAAAGCCCTTTTAATTTAATCAAGAAATTACACAATGAGTAATATTCTCCAAAGTAAGTACTCTTTAAATAGTCTTATCGTAATAAGCAAATACCTACTGATAAAATATTCGTAGTGTTATTTACATAGATCATTATCAATAACTCAGGCCCCGGAATCACAGACACAATTTATAGAAAATCTATAGTGTCGACTGTCGTCGACCGATCGGGCCGCTTGGGGCTCAATGGGTTAAATCACAGAGGTTAAATAAATATCAAACATCACTTTTGAACATTGCTTTTGTTGTGCGTGTTCGGTGTTACTTTTTTAAGGAGTAAGTAGGGTAGGTAAAGGTATGTACCTGTGTTTAATGTGATTGACAAGAAAGAATCTATAAATAACTTTATATGAAATACGCTTAGTTAGTTTGAGCTGTAAGTATTTACTTACACTTCAATAAGTCGATGGATTTGCATACGCAATTACGCACGAAAGATCTGCCTAGATCTAGTCTAGATTTAGAAAATATATGTATGTGTTGTATTTATTGTATCACGGTCGCGGTGGGGGCGGTCGGGCTCATACTTAGATCATTAAGTAATGATCTAAGGGCTCATAACATGAATCAAGATACATTGTGTACATATCCATTTAATTATTATTATAAAAGTAATAAAACATTTTGAAAAATTTACTTATTCAGGTAAATTATAGGTATATTACCGTTATATAACAGTTACATAAACTCTGGCTTTATTGATCGCAAATCGGTGCAATAAGTTTTTGGATGCGCTCGAAACGGGAAGTTGCACAAAACCGGCTCAGCATTCAATAATCTGCAATGAGCATAACTTAGATTAAGGATTGGTCTCCGCGCGCGCGCTACGACTAGATACCGCTCCACCTAAAAACAATAGCTCCGTGAGTGCGGCAACTCAGTTCTGTAGTGTGTGTAAGGCAATTTGTAAGGACGCTAGTGTGTGTGAAGAATTGTACTGCCAGCTACATAAATTTTTCCCCATAAATGGGAAATGGGCTATCTTGGAAAGAAGTTTGAAAAATATTTTATTTCATTTTGGCCTTGCCGGGAATCGAACCCATGAACATGTGACTCAAATCCACTTGCGATGCCACTATACTATCACAAAGGTTTTAGTAATAGTATTGAAAAAAAAAAACATTATGAATAAAATCATCATCATCATCATCATTGGCCTTTACGTCTCTCACAGACGATTTATGGTGTGTTGCCTGAGCAGTGTTTTTGGTGTCCAAACAGTCCAATGCGGGATCGACACACTTTTCCGCAGGTCGGACAGGGGAAGTTTGCAGAAGCCGATTCAGAGTCGTCTTGATGGCGTTTCCTCCTTCTGTCTGCGAGTACTCTGAACCAAGACTCATCACAGGATCTGCAACCCTCGGAAACAAGTTTGCGCCATTCTGATCGATTAGTAGCGAGCTTCTCCCAATTATTATGATCAATCTTGAAAGAAGCCATGTCTCGTTTCACACAGTCCTTAAAGCGGAGCAAAGGTCTCCCGATGTCTCTCCTTGCGTCGGCGATTGCACCTAGCATAACGCGCCTTGGCAACCGAGAAGGCTCCATCCTGTACACATGCCCTAGCCAACGTAGGCGTTTCTGTTTGAGCAACGTAGTCAAGCTAGGTAGCTGTGCAGTTTGGAGTACTTTCTGGTTTGTGATCTTGTTTTGCCATGTTATGCCTAAGATTTTACGTAAGCAGCGCATATAGAAGGAATTTAATCGTCGTTCCTGTTTGGCATATGACGTCCAAGTCTCAGCCCCGTACAAAAGAATGCTCAAGATGGAAGCTTGGAACACTATCATCTTAGTCTTAACAGTGAGATGTTTGTTTCGCCATACCTTTTCATTAAGCTTCCCAAACATGGTCGCCGCTTTGCCGATACGAATATCGATCTCCGAGTCAAGCGAGAGATTGTTCGACACGGTTGACCCTAGGTAGCAAAATCTGTCAATTTCGACTATTGGCGTGCCATTAAGCGATACTGTCGACCCCGCAGGAGTTCCTTGTGACAATATCACTGTCTTGCTGGTATTTACAGTCATGGCAAACTGAGAACAAGCTCGTGAAAACCTGTCTATCATTGACTGGAGCTCAAACGGTGAATTGGCTAGTAGTGCTGCGTCATCTGCAAAGAGGAGATTATCCACGAAGAGATCCTCTCGGTGTTTTTTCGACTTAAGCAGGGAGATGTTAAACAGCCTTCCATCCGTTCTAGTGTGTAAATGAACGCCTTGATGGTCATCACTGAATGCTGCACGTAGCATCAGCGAGAAGTATATTCCAAACAGGGTGGGTGCCAAAACGCAGCCCTGACGCACACCTCTGCAAACTTTAAACGGCTCTGATGTACTGCCGTTGAAAACTACGATGCCATTCATGTTTTCGTGGAATGATTTTATCAGGCACAAAAGTTTAGGTGGGCACCCGATGCTTTCTAGTGCTGAGTACAGTCCCTCCCGGCTAACCGTATCGAAGGCTTTGTTGAGGTCAACAAAAGCCACAAACAAGGGAGTCTTCTGCTCTCTACACTTCTCCTGTAATTGACGTAGAGTAAAAATCATGTCAGTCGTAGAACGCTGGGGGCGAAAGCCACATTGAGATTCCGGATATACTCGATTCGCAAGCTTTTGGAGTCTAGATTGAATGACTCGACTGAAAAGTTTTCCAACAATACTTAGGAGGGAGATACCACGATAGCAGTTGCAGTCGCCACGGTCACCCTTCCCTTTGTATATGGTCACAATATTAGCGTCTCGCATATCTTGCGGCACTTCACCTGCTTCCCAGCATTTACGCAGGAGACTAAACAGCATCGGTCTTACACACTGGAGTTTAATTATTTCGGCATGGGTTCCATCGCAGCCAGGGCTCTTACCGGATTTTAGTTTGTTTACTGCATTGTTGAACTCCTCTATAGACGGTAGATCATCTAGCTCAGTCCATAAGTCTAGTTTAGGCATATTATTAACAGCATCCGGGTGTAGATTAGTAGGACGTGAGTAGAGACCGGTGTAATGCTCAACCCAACGGTCAAGTTGTTTTCTAGGATCTGTTATAGAGAAGCCATCTGCGTCCTTTAAGGGGGCTGTCTTTTTAGGGACAGGTCCAAGGACTTGTTTGATACCCTCGTAAACACCACCAATATTTCCGTTGTCGGCACACGTTTGAATCCTGAGGCCGAGATTAGTCCAGTATAGATTGGCGAAATATCGTACGCTTCGCTGGAGAGCTGATTTAGCTGTACGAAGATTTTTATCAGTCACAGGAGAGGAGTGCAAACGATGGTTAAGAGCAGCCTCGCGCTTTGCGTCTAATAGTGGTTGAAGATGTTGGATATTATTTGCAAACCAGTCCTGAGATTTGGTAGTCATGTAGCCAAAAGCCTCACCAGCGCCGCTAGTTAAAATATTCTTAATATTATTCCACTCAACGGTTATTGAGACATCAGTATCCCAATTGTTTAAGTCAGCTGTAATTAAAGACTCAAATTTTAGACGGTTTTCGTCAATGTTCACATTAGCAAGATTTATCTTTCTTTTACCCGGAGCATGAGAAGTGTGAATCTTTTTATGCGCAATGGCCACTCGTGCAACCACTAGCGAGTGATCAGTATCGCAGTCAGCGCTATGAAAAGTGCGTGTGTGAAGGATCTCTCGTAGGTCCCTGGAACGGGAGAGCACGACGTCCAGCTGATGCCAATGGCCAGATCGTGGGTGTTTCCAGGAAACTCTGTGTGATAATTTACCCTTAAAGAATGTATTGGTTACGCAAAGACGATGATCAGAGCAAAACTCTAGCAGTCTTTGACCGTTCTCATTCATATTTCCTACACCATGGTATCCAATACAACTGGGCCATGTGGAGAAATCCTGGCCCACTCGGGCATTAAAGTCTCCAAGAATATATAGGCGGTCACCTGTACTCACTTTACTTACTGTCTCGTCTAATTGATTGTAGAATTGGTCTTTTGTCTCTTCCGAAGATGTTAGTGTCGGAGCATAAGCTGTGATGATAGTAGCAAACCCATGGATAGTGTTGAGTCTCAGGACCATTATGCGCTCTGATATTCCTTGGGGACTCTCAATAGCTGGTAACAAATCATTGTGGACCGCAAAACCAACTCCCTGCTGACGAATATCAGTGTGACATTTTCCCTTCCAGAAAATAAGTTATGAATAAAATAAGTTCAAATTAAAAGTGTGTTTTTGGGATATGCAGTACGGCAACACTAAATGGCGTCGTATTTTCGTAAACAACATTTTCAAAGTACAGGTGAAATATCGAATAATACGATTATTCCTGATGGTACGTGATCCCAGTGTCTTTCTTATTATTTGTTGTATTTTTTTTAAAAAGTTTTATGGCACAAACAGGCATTTTACTTCAGGTTTTGTCCAAAATCTTTAGAAACTATCGGTACGCCCTCTCCACACAATGCTTGTGACACGACTGGCTCGGGTACGCCGATTTCGGCGTACTTTTAGTTGCCGCATTTTTCGAGTACGCGCGCCGGCGGTATCTAGTCGTAGCGCGCGCGGAGACCAATCCATAATCTAAGGAGCATAACTTCAACAATGACACACCTCCAGTGGGTTTTATGGTGGCAGTACACATGGGGCCAACGTGTTGGGCCAATGGGTTGGGCCAACGTGTAGAGAGCTACTTGGCGGTATGTTGGCTTCATTAACCTAGTTGGCGCCAATATTGGCAGGCCAACCGAATGTTGTCGGTTTTTTGTGCACACTTCAAAGGATCTTGGCGCGCTCCGCAAACAGCGTTCACACGTTGGTGTCTTGTTCAGTTTATTGTTACTCGTCAGTGGAGACAGTAACGTTGCGCGTCAATGAAATTTACGTTTCCATGTTCCGATAGCGATGGCGGCGCCGATGTGGACAAGCAATGAGGTTTTACAATTCGTAGAATTGTATCGACATGAAGGAATAATTTGGAATCCACTGCATGAACTACACAAAAATAAAAACCATATGACTCAATAAATTAGATGTTTTATTTTCTATTTAAGTATTATATTATTCTAGATGTTTTTCATAACTCACTTTCATACATTTGCGATAAAAAAATGAATATATTAAAAATGAGTAAAATAGTATGAAACAGTTAGGTACTTGTTCTTAAAAATTAAATAACAATAAACAATGAGCATGATTTTGATCAAAATTTGCTTTATTACATAAATAATATTATCAAATATCACCAATCAATACATCCGTCCGTAATCATTAAAGTTTCGTTTTATAGGTAGTTAAAATTAAATTAAATGTAAAATGTACACATTTTAAACATTTGAAAAAATCTAAACATATTTTTTAATAATGTTTCATTTATACAGAAATAAAAAAAAGGAAAATAGAGATTGGAAAATGGTATCATCGCAGACGGCAGAGTACACTCAAGAGTTATTGGTGCACATGTACGTAATAATTAATTATTAAACGCACTGTATAAATAAATTGCCGCGGCTGCAAGAACTTCTACGGACTACGTCCATCTTTGAAGCGCCAATGCAGAATGATCAGTACGCCAATGTGTGAACAGGAATCTTGATATCCTTCATTTTTTCCCAACACGTTGGCCCAACGCCTTGGCCCCATGTGTACTGCCGCTATTATAATTGGAACGTTTGCGCGCGCACTCGGCCGCGATATCGAGCGCCTAGTCCGCCTAGACGTCACTGTCATCGAGTTTTCAAATTTCAGTTGTCAGTTGTCAGCCAAGCGAGGCGGACGTGTGTGTTACTCAGTGAACCAGTGCGCGGAGCTTTTAAACATGGCTCTGCTACGCCGGCTGGCAGTGAACGCTCCTCGTGGGATTCGCGTACTCTCCACGCCATCCTCGAGTCGGGACGAGCTGGACCTGACGTTCAACAGCCCGAAAGACGCTTTCAAGAGCAAGAAGACCAGCGAACTAGTGCGGGCGTACCTCGTCTACCAAATATGCTCGATCAACTGGATCGTCGAGAACAACGACATGGTGAGTAAATCGATGAACAGCTGATGTCTTATGTAACTGTAACAATGTGCCGGCGTCTTTTACGCACGGAACGTGGCTAAAATTAACTGAGACACGGTCCTTGAATTTGATTCGCTGGTAGTGAGTGATGGCGAGCGAAGTTAAGTCTTCGTGCGTGTTTTTGTATTTCGCGAACACACTGCACATTCAACCGGTTTTTTTGGTCCCGTCGATGTATTATTCTAGATCGCATGGGCCAGGCTGTTACGTCACAGTACCCGTAGTAATTTGAACAATTTAAAATTGAAGGAAATCGTAGATTACGCGTATGGTACTTACGTGTGGCGAATTCCTTATTGGGTTTGAAAATTGCGATAACGCCGTGGGATTTGATTGTTTTCCATGAATGGGGAATGGATTTGTGGTGAAAAGTTTCATGGCGCATGCGTTTTCGGTCCGCTGGCTAGACGGTTATGTAGACCGGCTACCCGGCGGCGGGCGAGGAAGTCCGCGGTCGACCTAACGCAACTTAGGTCGGCTGAGGTCTAGACTGGTTTCTACTTCCGTGAGAACTATTGTATTAGAGAAAGAGGGACTTTACAATTTTAATCTACGTATTGATCTTATTATACCTACTTGGGCTGTGGGCAGGTGTAGTCAGTCAGGAATTTAATAAATATTGAAAAATAACATGTGCATATGAAATAATTACATGCATGTTATTAAAGAACATTTATCGACCGGAAATCTACCCCTTTTATGGTGAATCTCGATGTTTACTTCTTATTCTGCCAATAAAATATAATGATTGGGTATTTTCTCATTATCAGCTATCGATACGATACCTACCTACCTACTGAGCGTTACTTATGTACCTAGGTGGTGAACCTACATATTTTTTGCAGATTCCACGTGGTGACACAAATTGATCACTTTTTTGCCCGAAACATACCTAGAACTTTTGGACTACTTTAATGATCGGAATACATAGGTATTATGTTTTGTATCACTTTTTATTTCATTTAAAGTTTACGTTTACGATAACAGTATCGTTTATACTCACCTATCCACATAACTGACAAAAAAATTGTCGAAAGAAAGGACTCCGTGAAAAAATAATAATGATAGGTATCAGAACTCCATTTTAAGTATAAAAATGACGTAAATAATGGTGTCCCGTGTCATTCACCTGCTCTTGAATTCGTTTATAAAAAAAATATTGAAGCTTACGTTATGAGAACAGCTGCTTGTTGGTTTGTGAACGAAAAAATACTCATTCATGCTTTCCGTTTTGATAATAGAATAGCAAAAAAATTGTCGGTCGTACCTAGATAGACCGTAAGTTTGCAAAAATAATAAAACAAAAAACGTAAGTAAACGTAGTTTTCTTTACTTAGGTAGGTACAATATGGAGGACTAATTATTGCTTCCATTGTTTAAAACCAAAAATTTAGAGGATTCATCGCCTGATTTTAGGCGACTCACGTCGTCATACGACCTTCGCATAACTATGCCTAAATCCATCGCGTTTAGATATTGAAAATCAAGCGCAAGCTAGATTTGTTCTCAAGGATAAAAATATTCCATACAATTGTTTCTTTTTAAGAAAATCTAGTAACTATTTTTATGAAGGTGTAATATTTTGATGTTTTAATAACGGGTCAATATCTTCAAACAATAGTCGATGCACAGCTGATTCGATGTTTTTACGTAATCATTAATTTTATAAATGTTTTCCTCAAAATGATATGTTCAGTAATTAGGTACCTATTTGCCTTTATTTTTTTACAACGCAATAATTTATTTTCGCATTTAGCGCGGGCATAAATTTTTTCTAATCTTTCAATTTCTCTTATCTGCAGCTGCGGGATCATTAGTATCCCAAAGTTACACAACTTTGGGATATAGGTATCATGCCAACAGGAAATTCATTAAATTATTATTATAAAACCGAAACTTATTAACCCAATCCAATATATTATACATACTAATATTATAAAGGTGAAGAGTTTGTTTGTTTGAACGAGCTAATCTCGGGAAGTAGGTACTTGTCCAATTTGAAAAATTCTTTCGGTGTTAGATAGCCCATTTATCGAGGAAGGCTATAGGCTATATCATCACGCTTAGGCCTTAGACTAACAGGGTAAAACCGCGGAACACAGCTAGTTGTAAATGTTTGTGAATATGTCTGTCTGGTTTCAATCACGCCTGAACGCCTAGATACGAACTTAGTTAAATGAAGTGACTTGAAATGAATCCATTATGTACCTACATGTTTATACTTTATGTAAAATTTAGTTGGAGATAGAAAACGAATCGGCAATTGATTATGCCTTTTGTACTAACTGAGATCAAGCCTAATATTCATAAAAAAAAACTTTATAAATACTCTTTTAAACAAGTCGTTTAAACAAATCTATACTAATATTATAAAGCTGAAGAGTTTGTTTGTTTTAACGCGCTAATCTCGGGAACTACTGGTCCGATTTGAAAAATTCTTGCGGTCTTAGATAGCTCATTTATCGAGGAAGGCTATAGGCTATATATCATCACGCTATGACCAACAGGAGTGGAGCCACGGGGGTGAAACCGCGCGGAGCAGCTAGTTACTTATATTACGATAGCACACAAGGAAATGAAACAAAAAAGCTGTAATTCAACACGGCTACGTAAAATTCACTTTGTAACAAATTCTGGAACAAAATCAATGTGACAAGTTAATTTTGGCATCTTTTTTTGTAAATGTAGGCCGAGACATGACGAGCGCTAGGCGGCTAGCACAAAGCAGGTCATAGGTAAATGACCTAGTGCTTCGATTTGTTACAATAGGTACTGGCTATATAAATGATGATTTTATGCTAAGTACAGTTTTAATCGAATGGGAATTGATACCGATGATCTCGATTTTTTTAACACCACGGACTTATGTAAAAGTTTACAAACATCCTAATGGTAGTGAGCACATATTATGTTTACTATACTATAGCATTTTACAACTACCCCCTTCTTTTATAGCTGCCAAAAGTTTAGTATCTTTTTATTGTTTAATCTTTACGAAAAAATCAAATCTTCCGAATATAATATTATAATACTTGTGGATTTATTATCTAGCTTGCCAAAAGTAAATTATTTATTGAAATCGCTATAGGTGTTTAAAATATCGCTTCAGTTGGAGTTTATCCATAAACAAACAAACATACGATCAATCTCTCTCTCTTCATAATGTTAATCAAGATGTTTTTAGATTATTAGATAACGCATAGCTATGTTTTGAAGAATCTTTCAGGAAATTTTATTTTGAAAGAATAAACTAATGTTTTTTGGTGTTTTGATCTAATTAAGCATACGAACGATAGATAGCGAACAGTTAATAATAAAATAGACAGACAGAAATCGTCGTAAAACTGGTTATATTGATAAAATGTCGTTTACGTGCACGCGTGCATGGTAACAAGTTAACAACTAACAAGGGTGCTTTAGTAGACTTGGGTTGATCGTCATTTGTCCCCTTATGTTCGATTTGCTTATGGGTGAATGGATTTTGACGTTTGTCTATGAGTTCCTGAATGATAAACAGTTGCAAACTTTGATGTCGTGCTAAAATTTTAATTTTATTTACAGAAGATTATTTTTTAAGACAATTTTTAGATATTAGTCTTTATAACTAGACATCGGATTATATGCATTTGCATATTTGCATATGCAAATGCATAAAACTCTCTAATTACGGCGTTAGTGCATATTTTAGCCTTTTTCCCCAATCGTGCATATTTCGTGCATAAATCGTTAAGTAGCGGGAGTTTTGATTGGTCGACTAACCTTTATTAGCCAATCAGAACGCTCAGCGAGTAAACAAACCCTATTTTGGCATGGCAAAATGGCAAAAAATTACAAAATGGGCTCCATTTTAAGTAAATTTTGAGCCATTCAAAATAGGGATTCTATCCCTATTGGGGACCCTTTTGGGGCTAAAAACGTAAAACACGGGTTGAATTCCAAAAAAGGGCTAGATTTAGCCCGGAAAGGTCTAAGGTGGCAACACTGGGCTCGCGGGTGACAAACGTCACAAATTTGCGCTCGAAAATTTGGTAAAAATGCTTAATTGTATGTTGGCACAAAAACTATACTCAATTTCAAGAAAATTTCAATGTTTTTGTACAATCTTTCATTTAAATATATAAAAAAAATAAAGGTTTTTTTGATTTATATGTGCATATTTTAGGCATATCAGTCGTTTTTAGTGCATATTTCGGCCTTTTTTAGTGCATATTTGTTTCAAGTCGTCTTTTTTTTTGAAGTACCTAATCGGTACCTATCCAGAAAAAAAACGAATGTTTTCTGATGTCAAAATAATAAACGTCCTTTATTTTGAACAGGACATGTGTCTTACCTGCCTCGGTGACACAATTCTCACGTCAAAGCTCTGTGTGCACGCACCATTACACACGTCGCAGTAAATTTATTTATAAAATATACGAACATTATTGATTCGGTTAATAAGAGATGTCGGATATGTATGAGATGTCAACTCAATCACTTGGCCGTGGCGGCGTGCCAGCTATCCATCGAGGGTTGAGTACCCTTAGTGGGGTTTCCCCTTTGTACAGATCACGTAATGTACTGTCATTTCGCATAGAATTTGGGCTAGATTTTGTAGAAGATAAGTCTCTTAGGCATAGTTATAGCTGCTAGATTTTAGCGTGACAGTGAACAGAAGAACAAACAAACTTTCGCATTTATAATACAAGTTAGTTCAAATTACAAAATAATATTATGTATTGCGAAAGCCACGAAGAGGATAAAATGGAGCAATATGTGCACTGTGCAGACTGGAAGCTAGTCAGTTGATATGAAATATCCCATAAGAAACTTGAGTTTTCCTTCCGGATACTTAGGAATCTATTAGACATACAGGATAATGAAATATTATTTGCTTAGAGGACGTCAATTCCTGATAACACGCGACAAGACGTAAAGAAAATGTTTATTACAAAGCAGACATTTGAAATAACTTGAACATAGTCTAAACCCAGCTGACAATGCAAATTAGATCCTTTAAGAAATTCTGCCATCTGAATGATACCTTGTTCAAATTAATCAGTATACGAAGGTTGGTTATGAAGAAACATTTATGGTATTACCACAAAACAATTTAAACACAGTCTAACTTTAAACCAGGCATCTGTCACTTTAATAGTTGTATATATGTGAAATACGACAAAACCAGATTAAAGAGAATCCGCGCTTAAAGTTAAACCCTGTCTAAAGTTTTTTGTGGTAAGACAGTTAATGAATTACATTTGCCAAATTAGGATAAGTAGATTACGAATTATGTATCTATTTGGAGGGATCAAATTAAAGCCCTTCCTTTGCCGCATCACGTATGCGGGTAAATAGCTGGTGCAAATCATCGTTACACTTTAATTGTTAACGTTATTCCATTATTATTAATCACATACACCCTTTCCTTAATAAAATAAATATTCTGCAAATATCCTGGTCATTTTATGATGCACTTATTTCATATTTATGACGTGAATATCTGCGGTTTTGAGCGTATGACACCTTGAGTAGGTAAAGTTAAACTATTACGATAATATACTTTTTCATTAAATATTAGTTTTTATAGCTTTTTCCATTGTTTCATTAAAATACTTATTCATTCGTTTTACATCCTTGAATAATTTATTTTAAAATTTAACTTTACAGACATTTTAAAATTAACTTTTTATGTTAATCTATTGTCGGTTTCATTTAATTATGTTTATTTAAATTTTAAAACCTTGGTGATTGTGAAGCAAGGTTTTTTTCGTGAATTAACTGCTATTGTCATTATAATTGTAATCTTATTTGTCTAGAGATGAACGCGTTGGCTAGACACTTAATTTTTCACGACATTTTTTGTGATGATTTATAGTGGTTTCTGATGTTTGCTAAAAAAAATGTATTTTGGCGACATTTTTAATAGTTAGCCACTTTTATAAAACATCCTAATCAATAAAAGTGGATGCTGGAGAATGTCGCCTCGAGCGAGAAATATTTGAGCTTTGTAGTATTAAAATATACATGATATTTATTGATATTTATTCGCACATTTTTATTCATTCAACCAAAATGTCCAATCAATTTTGCGATACCTATCAGAGAACGTGAGATTAGCATGACTTGCACGCGAGCGAAGCGTGAGCGAAGACCCTAGTATCTAAACAAATTGTAAAAAAAAAAGCCTAACGCATCAAAGGCAAACACTAAATAATACATTAACAAGATTTTTATTGTACCCAAATTAGAAGAGATAAAAATAATCTTCGTATGCGTTTGAACCTAACTGGGCTGCCTAAAACTGGATTTTTCAGTTGATTTCCATTTTGATAAGGTCACATTATATGCCTTGTAAGTAGATTTTCTTTAACGAGTATTTTCCGTAATACTCGGCCCTTATCCCTCGGCCTAATTTCTTAAGTAAGTGCCACCCATTAAATTGATTAGATACTTGACAGCTAGCTGAAAACAATGTAAAATAGCCGAATAGTACTGAACCAATTCAGCTGAAATTTGTAAAATAGATAGTTCATGCCTTGTTTAAAAAGCGTGTTTATACAGCTAGGTGCCACAGCAACACCTTGTACGAGTATAGAATATATTTATTATATAAATGCTCTTTGCAAAGTTTTTTGTTCCCCATAGCGGTTTAGTGACCCCTTGATCTAGTTTGATTTAGTTTTTGTAAGCAGAAACCTGAATGGCCGGCGGTTAGCGCCCGGTTAAATATAACTGTAGTTTATTAATTTGTTTTATACGACCTATTTTAATTTGCGACGAAATAAATCTCTGAAATAGGAAACACTAGATTTCCGCCCGCGGCTTCGCCCGCGTTTGCAAAGGAAAACCCGCATAGTTCCCGTTCCCGTGGGAATTCCGGGATAATTTCCTATGTGTTAATCCAAGTTACCCTCTATATGTGTGCTAAATTTAATTGTAATCGGTTCAGTAGTTTTTACGTGAAAGAGTAACAAACATACATACATCCATACATCCATACAAACTTTCGCATTTATAATATTATTACTAGTAAAGTAGGATTTTAATTACAAGTGTCTTCTCATAGCAAGATTGTTTAATCAGATTTTCCGAAATATACGTGTCTCATCGCGATACGTGCATTGGAATCTATTACATATAATAAATCTGTAGAAGGGTCAATTCTGTACATTGAAAATATTGAAAAAATAACTAGCAGGGGGTGTTACTGGATCGATACCAAACCCAAATATGTGATTAAAATTTTTGTCTGTCTGTCTGTCTGTCTGTCTGTCTGTCTGTCTGTATGTGAAGACATCACGTGAAAACTACCGGTTCGATTTCGATGAAACTTGGTATAATTATACCTTATTATCCTGGGCGTAAAATAGGATACTTTTTATCCTGGAAAAATACGTAGAAAAAAAATTAATCTCAATTTTTCAGTTATCCATAGACGTTGTTCTGTAGTAGGTACCGCGAACACACGTTGCGTATTATTATAGACCTAGCCGTATTTGGGTCCAATAGATATTTATAAGATGTCATTGTCCGAGTTACTCAAAATGGAGAAATAAACCATCCACGCAAAGACCGACATCCGCGCGGACGGAGTCGCGGGCGGAAGCTAGTAAGAAATAAAAAAGAGGGTAGATGCGAGTCGTTACAGTAAGAAGGTAGAAGCTCGATCAGTTTGAGTATAGATTTAAGGCGAGGTAGGTATTTCAACGCGCCGTTTGCGCGAGTCGTTCCTAGCGTCGGCTTGTCAAGAAAACGCGTGGCAACGTTAAGTTCTGAGATATAATATGTATTTAATAATTACAGGGCTTCAATTGAAAACCAAAATTTAGCACGTTTTCTGCAGTACATCAAAATACATATCTTTATATAAAAAATATTTACAAAATCAGAAATTTCATTATTAAATAATTCATTTTCGATTTTTATTTTAGCCTATTTTTATCGTTTTATATGATCGAGCAAAATACACGTGGTTGTGTGACAAATTAGCACAGTTTTAAAGGACTCCCCTTAATAAATCTGCGACTGTATGTGAATGTGGGAGGATTATAAATCTGACTGTACTATAAATGTAGACTATACACATTAAATACTGTAATGGTATTTATGTTACCCGATTTTTAGAACAGTTTTTTTTATCATGAAGGCGAGCGAATGCCTTGAAAAATTTTGCTCTGAATATTTTATCTTAGTTTATTGCTTTGATATTGGAATGAGATTGGATTGTCTGTGGAATCGTAGCTAACAAACGGATTGACCGTTTTCGATGAGGTTTTTTTTTTATTTGAATTTAGCCAGCTTCCTTGTTTCCTTGTACCTTGTACTTAACTGGTACCTACTGTATTGTATCAGTTTCCAGAACTTACTTATATTATTAGCATTTCTGGCATAATATAATTAGAGATTATATAGACTTCTTCATTACTTCATGCGTGCCCCTATATTTTTTTAGTTCGGTGGCAAGTCGAGACGTTTTTAATTACACGTCAAATTTAATTTATTCGTATAATAAACTAGCTTACCGCCCGCGGCTTCGCCCGCTTTCTCTAAAACGATTTGAGATTTAAACTATCCTATCTCTCAAGTTGGATGCACATGGTGTGCGAATTTTATTATAATCGGTTAAGTGGTTTAGGCGTCCATTGAGGACAAACATTGTGACACGAGATTTATATATATTAAGATTAATAAACACAATCAATTATTTTTCCTATGCTATCTATATGTACCTAAATAATGCTACATAACACGTTACACGCAGTATGTAGATAAAATTGCCCCCCCATTATACTTACTTACAATATTGTGTTTTTGTAATAGATAACAATAATTACACATTCAGCTATTTCCTCGCGTATCGATACATAATTAACAATACGTATGAGAAATTACTTTTTCTTTCATACTACCTCAATACTTCTATGCGTCATGCTGGCCCACGCTGTGCCAACGTCTGGCCGACCGTGGGCCAATCCGCGTCACTATGTTGCTCTTATGTAACCGGGAGGCGTGCCCTTCAGAGGTTTTGACGTCGTGATTAGATTAGTTCGTTTAGATTTATGTTCCTGTACGGTCTGTGTTTTGAAACAATTTGTTTACTGTGTGATGAATGGGTTTTGATAGAACTTTCATTTGGAACAACTTCTTTTGATAGTAACTGATTGAAAACTTTATTGTTATAATATAGGTAGCATGTTCTTTTATTAGTTTAGATAAATACGGAATATGTAGGGGTCTTCAAGCGAAGAGTGAACCGTTACCTACAAGGGAAGCGCCTACCATCTTAGACCGCATCTTAGCTTTCCATCAGGCGAGATTGTGGTCAAGCGCTTCCCTATCTAGAATAAAAAAATATGTAATCGACTGAGAAACATATTTAAAGGTGTACAGGCTATATGCATAAATATATTTTAAAACCATGAATATTATATACCGTACGATGTATTTTTTAAAACGAAGCTTTAGTTTTAAATATATAATTTTAAATATATTTTACTAGCTTACCGCCTGCGGCTTCGCCCGCTTTGTCTAAAACGTATAATAAATTATATACTAAAACCTTCCTCTTGAATCACTCTATCTATTAAAAAAACCGCATCAAAATCCGTTAGATTTAAGCGTACAAAGGGACATAGGGACAGAGAAAGCGACTTTGTTTTATACTATGTAGGTAGTGATTAAGCTTTTGTTTTAATAGAAAATATCGATCATTGATCTTAATCTATCTGATTTCATCGTATTGGTTTTATTATACTCTTATCTAATCCTATATTGGTTGTGGAATTTCTTGATGACGGTTTGGTCGCTTTGAGAATCGATATAATTAACCTGCTTACTAATCTATAGATTGCCCTAGGTCTGAGGCCAAAACAAACGTGGCATCTAGACTTTCATAGGAAGGAAGAGATATATAATATTTCATTTCGATATTGATTTTATGAGATCTAAGCAAAATTTGATAACATTTCTCTGAAGAATTGATGTTTATTCTTGTCATCTATCGATAGATAAATTTATTCAAAATCTGGTCACACTAGAAAATATGTTATCTTCTAGTGTGACTGGAAATAAAAATATAACCAAACCAATACATTGTTTTATTGAGATCTACATATGATCGATTTTTTTAATATATTCATGCACATAGACACCTCATAATAATCATGTTTCTCAGTCGATAACATATTCCATATTTTATCTTAATTACAAAAAGATCATACGAAAATATAATAAATAAATAATTGAATCACGAGGATAAAAAAACCAACAATTAAATACCGAAATAAAATTACATATTTTCATAGATTATCGAGAAAATCTGTTTCCGAAACTATTCCGGGGCTTATCTCGGCAGATAAGGAAATGCAGACAACTCCTGATAGCAGACGATAGCGAGAGAAAATTCCATTCAGGAGAATTTTCTTTTGGAAAAACTAGGAGTTATCTAAAGTCTTTAAACAGATTGTGGCGGAGCGATTATTTTGGTACCGAAATAAATAGGTTGATAGGGAGATGGGATCAAATCAAAAAGGTTGTATTATGTAGGTAAAAGATATGATATTTAGCTACTATTAAGACGTAGGTATTCTGTGCCTACATAATAAAAATAACTGTATTATATAAAGGTAAATTGGTATTTTATTGAAGTTATACCTACTTCTTTTGGCGCGATGGAGAAAAATGATGAGAGTGAATTTTTACGATGCGCGGCGCACACCGACACACCTAAATTTAACAGCATGAAGATAGTTCTAGTATAGGTGGTATGAAAATTGATAACTATGTTCAAGTTGTATATTCTAGTATTTTTTTCATACTCCAAAGAAGTTATAACTTTTAACGCGGGTACATAAGTACACACACTCTTTTTTTATTAATCTGTTAAATCAAAATCGGCTTTAAAACTAATCAACAGAATAAACATTTAAACAGTGAATTGTAGAGATGTATTGTTTAATCGAATCTAACTATCTAAGTGTTTATAGAACGTTAGTAAGCTA
Source organism: Colias croceus (assembly GCF_905220415.1). Lineage (NCBI taxonomy): Eukaryota > Metazoa > Arthropoda > Insecta > Lepidoptera > Pieridae > Colias > Colias croceus. The sequence continues at coordinate 329,488 of NC_059555.1, forward strand.
GTGTAATAACGATTAAATGTATCACCAATTAGTGGTAGCTGCCCTTGCTAATGTAATTCACGTAATTATAATTGCTTGTACACTACAATTAGTAGGATTGTTTTTAAGACTAACTGTCTTTGTAATGTATACTTCTTACTACTTAATCTATACATATAATAAATCTGTAGAAGGGTCAATTCTGTACATTGAAAATATTGAAAAAATAAATAGCAGGGGGTATTACTGGATCGATACCAAACCCAAATATGTGATTAAAAAAATTTTTGTCTGTCTGTCTGTCTGTCTGTCTGTATGTGAAGACATCACGTGAAAACTAACGGTTCGATTTCGATGAAACTTGGTATAATTATACCTTATTATCCTGGGCGTAAAATAGGATACTTTTTATCCTGGAAAAATACGTAGAAAAAAAATTAATCTTAATTTTTCAGTTGTATCCATAGATGTTGTTCTGTAGAACCGCGAAAACACGTTGCGTATTATTATACCTAGCCGTATTTGGGTCCAATAGGTATTTATAATATGTCATTGTCAGAGTTACTCAAAATGGAGAAATAAACCATCCACGCGAAGACGGACATCCGCGCGAACGGAGTCGCGGGCGGAAGCTAGTTAATATAATAAAGGTGAAAGTTTGTAAAGATGGACTGAATCAGGATATATTTATTGTGTTGCAGATGTATTTTTTAGGGATGGAATTACATTTTAGAATACGTAACAAACCACAAGACTTAAAGTTTTTTTTTCGTCGTGGAACAGGTTTAAATAGCACATTGCAATACATAAAAATTACTATTTAGTGTTTAAGTTTGCAACTTTAAATAATATAATTAAGGAACGTAGTAACCATTTACATTTTATGTACATGCTTGTTTGTACTGCATTCAGTAGAAGGTAATCCTACCTTTTTTTTATAGTGGGGAAATCTTCCAAAGAATCCGACATAACCCACGGCTCCCTCCCCGGGGGCCGTGGGTTATGTCGGATTCTTACCGACTAAAACCCCACTGTGTTCCGTCGAGCCGCTTTAATGATGGGGCCGCGGGTATTTGTTAGAATTCTTCCGCGACCAGGTATAGGTAAACCAGAATCTGATGGCAATTAGGGAAATCAAAATTTTGAGTGTGCAACCCTAGGGAAAATGGACTGAACGATCTTGATACAGCTTATTTTTTATTTTGTCCTCAATATCATTAGACACATTACATAAGTGGACAATACTGTACTTAATAACGAGATATCCACTTAATATTATGTAGGTACATATTAACATGTATAATATTATTCAATTATACATATATTACTTTTATACAGGTAATACATATTATTATTTACACATACCTATATTTGTATATTTATTACCAGTATGTCATGTGAAAATATCGATATAATGATATAATGTAGATCAAAACTGCTTAAAATTTTTTATAAAATAAAATAAAAATAAAATAAAACTATGTTTATTTTCGTAAGTATTAACAGATACACCCATTATAAAATTGACTTGGACAGCTTGGACTTGACGAATAGCCATATTGGAAACTCCTGTAATAAGTTTTCATAAAATTATATTCTAATCAACAAACAATATTATAGTTACCTACATATAATATTTTTTAATTTAAACTTTAAAGTATCAAAACGGGTAAGTCCAATTTACCAATAAAATCTTCAAAATTGAAAATTGTGATGTGTTTGACCCTTCTTCATCGAATGTTTTTCTATACACATTATAAACAACACCTCTTGCTTGTGATCGCAGCGGCTTTTTCGAAATTTTCGAAGATTTTTTAGACAAAATCCTAAAAATTATTCATCAACTGCAAAAAAGACAAATAATTTGACAATCAATTTGATAGTTGTCAAATAAGTTGCCACATGAAAATCTTTTATTTCTTAAATATAAATATGCCATCAGATTCTGGTAGACCTATAATCCTACCTGGGTGGTTGGTATTTAATATTTATGGTTAGGTGTACATTATACATTATAAAAGTTAGGTATCGATCTATTAATTTGTATACGAAACCATAAACAGGCACTTTAACTTCCCTTCCTTTCATCCCAAAAATGGTTGTCATTGGCATTAACATTACCAAAAACTTTTTTCGGTAGAACTCAGGCGTGATTTAACATATTATTTAATTCGACTTTTCTTGCTCTAAATCGTCAGAATCATCATCACATGAGTAAATAGAAAAGTCACTTATGTAAACTTACGTTTGCTCTATATAAATACGTTAATTTCCACAGTAAATATGATCTCGATAATCCCAAGTGGAAAAAACCTATTAGCACGTCGAAATAAATCCACTCAAGTGGTTTGATGCGGTCCGTAACTAGTTTTTTATTGTAAAAATCACGAGATTGCGAAAAAAACTAGACATAGCTGATGTAAACGGTCGCTAACTCGACAGACATGATCCTGACTTGGATAGGGTTAGCAACAGCGAGTATTAAGGTTCTTGTTACTAAGTTGTCACATTGAAGAGGACGATGGCATTTACATAATATCAAAAACATACATATTGATGATTTTTTATGAGTCGTTGTAAGTAAGGTTTTATTTCGGGTAGGCTTTTATAAGTTTTTGGCCATACGTAATATTATTTACTATTATATTTTAGTGTAAATAATTATTAATTTTAAAACTCAATTAATGTTTAGGTGAGCATATATATTTATTAACTTTAAAACGGTGTAATTGGCAACCCTAGCAGATCGTCCTTACGTAACCTCGAATTTTCAATGTCACTACAAACAATTACCATCTTTGGCAAGATCTATAATTTTAAATATCCATTAATAAACTTTTTTGAGAAATTCTAGTTTTTTTAATAATTTATCATTGTTGATACAAATGATTAGATGACGACAATGCAAATTATATACAAAGTTTGTTGTGATCTTTTTTACTCTTTTCAATGTAACTTTTGATAAACTAGAAATACAACCGTAATTGTTAATTGTAATGTAGGTAGGTATCTAAAAAAATCAAAATGTGTAAATTAATTATTTTTTAAACAAAATGATTTCAAAAATAAAAAGTTTAATATTAGCGTAAATGTTTTATGTCTAACAATTCTAGTTAAAAGTAATTACTCTACAGTAGTAGATTTCTAACTGTTTGATAACAATCGGTTAATTATCACGGAGACTAAATTTATTATACTTTTTGGAAATTATGTTATTTCATTTAGCACTAGCTTCCGCCCGCGACTCCGTCCGCGCGGAAAAATTAAGATTTATTTTTTTCTACGTATTTTTCCGGGATAAAAAGTATCCTTTTTTATGCCCAGGATAATAAGGTATAATTATACCAAGTTTCATCGAAATCCAACCGTTAGTTTTCACGTGATGCCTGAACAGTGAACATACAGACAGACAGACAGACAAAAATTTTTTTATTCACATATTTGGGTTCGGTATCGATCCAGTAACACCCCCTGGTATTTATTTTTTCAATATTTTCAATGTACAGAATTGACCTTTCTACAGATTTATTTTATATTTTTTTTTAGTAAGTCCGCCTATGCCATGCTTATTTATTTGTAAAAGTTTCGAGTTTCTAAAGTTTAAAATTCTTTTAAAAACACTTATTTCCTAATGTACGATAGGTACATGGCAAAATAAAAAATCAACTTCCATCAAAGAATCCAAACAATCTGTGCTCCGCGGTTTTACCCGCGTTGCTCCGCTCCTGATGGTCTTAGCGTGATGATATATAGCCTAGCCGATAAATGGGCTATCTAACACCGAAAGAATTTTTAAAATCGGACCAGTAGTTCCTGAGATTAGCGCGTTCAAACAAACTCTTCAGCTTTATAATATTAGAAAGATTACTTAAAACCTATCTCTCTGTACAGTTGATGAAGAGGCTGCGCCAGCTGGTCGGGCAGCGCATGTTCGAAGCCATCATGAAGGCAACCTTCTACGGGCAGTTCGTGGCTGGCGAGGACCAGAACAAGATCAGGCCTACCATTGAGAGGTGAGCCGCATCGTTATGTGCTCAGCAAGTTTTTAATGTGATACATAGGCACATCTGGTTAGCCTAATGAGCTTACCAAATTCATCGTATTTTAATATATTTTAAAATATACATACAGACCAACGTATAACGTGAGATGTATTGACAACGATAAATCAAAAACAAAATGACATGGCCTGCTAGAGCAGTCAGTGTACGGCCGCTCTTACTTGGTGTAAAGATGTAGCTTTATAAAGCTAATTCAATTTTGCAAATCAGTTGAGATATTTGTTAGTTGTTTCTGGCGTCACGCGAAAACTACTGGAGCGGTTTTGATGAGATTTTAGCAGTTATAAATTTTTAATTTAGAATTGTGTTGCGATTCAGTTTACGAATGACTTGACAATTATTACACTATTCACGTATGAAAGTTAATTACAGTAAATAATTGTTACATTTCCTGTACGTCTTCCTAGGACAAAATGACGCATATCCTCATTTTTTTTAATAGTACATATTTAATGTTATAAAATAATAGTTTAAAAAAACTAAAAAACACGCTTTTTATAGAAAACCGAACTAAAAAATAGAAAATTTTAACAAATTAGTGTATTGTCATCGGTCCTCAATAAATCTACAAAGTTTGAACGAAATCTGGCCGTTTAAAGTGGGACAAAATCGCGCCCAAAGAAGTCGGTTACAAACAAACATACAGGTGAAGCTAATATAAAGCGTGTAAAAATAATAGATATCCTAAGAATTTCTATACAAAATGAATATAAAGATATGAGTCAAGGGTATGCTTGAATATCATGTTCTTCTACAAAAGAAAAAATTAATAAATATTCATAAAAAAATACGAAAAAGCGTCATCACTACCGCAGAAAGCTTGTCTTTTTAAAGGAGAAAAACAATTTGAATAAACACTGAACATAGTTAACAGTTATCATCACTTTTATTACTATTAATAAATTTTAATAGTTAATTTTATTCATCACTAGCTGTTCCACGCGGTTTCACCCGCATTACTCCACTCTTGTTGGTCTTGGCGTGATGATATATGGCACCTTCCTCGATAAATGGACTATCCAACACTGAAGGAATTTTTCAAATCGTATCAGTAGTTCTTGAGATTAGTGCGTTCAAACAAACAAACTCTTCAGCTATATATATATTATACTATAGGTTATAATATAGTATATGGTCTTTTTTTATAAAAATTTCGTATGTATTCCACAGATTGCGCTCATTTGGCGTGAAATCGATCCTCGATTACTCCGTGGAGGAGGACCTCTCACAGGAGGAGGCTGAGAAGCGCGAAGTCAGGTAATTTTACATAGTGTTTAGGAATACCTATTATTATACGTACGTACAAATAAATGATATTACTTACGTTCGATACGATACGTGGTTACTTATATTTAAAGACATTGGAAAATATCTAGTATTTTAACGGTTAAGCAAGAACGTCGTGAACCACCATGTGATCGAAGTACAGCTGCTAAACTTTGTTGTATTATTAAAAAAAATATGATTAAGTTATTTTCCTTCTAAAATATCATCGAATAATATAATTTGATAATTTTCATTCATTCCATTATTATCAAAGAAAATTACCAAAATTAAATCCATGTTATTGTAGACTCCTGAAATTTCTCTTTTTAGATCATCACTTATTATTTTTATGTTACCACCCACTCGCTTTCATCAAAGTATTGAAAATCTATTTTTGATGCAACCTCCTGTGCTACATCATTTATCAAGCTCATCCAAATGGGACATAATTCGTTTTTACATCAAAAAAATCACAGAGGCTTCGTAAATGACGCTTAATACACGTTTGACACGAGCGACGACGAGGACAGCTATATCGTTACGTCGCACGTGCGAGCGGGACAGCCGGTGTATAGTTAGAATGATTTTTCCCATTGTTTCGAAGGCCTCTATATTATAATGAAGTCGTGATTTTACGCAAAAGGCTTCAGCCAACCTTGAGTGTCACGTGTGCGATCAATTAGAAATTACGAAAACCATTTTCAGCTCGTTAACGATGTTACAATATTTGACATGTTTGTTCATGAATTAGGTGGGGTTTATGGGATACTAGCGGTCCGCCCCGGCTTCGCCCGTGGTACATATTTCGCAATAAAAAGTAGCCTATGTCCTTTCTCGGGTAACAAAATATCTCCATACCAAATTTCATGCCAATTGGTTCAGTGGTTTAGGCGTGATTGAGTAACAGACAGACAGAGTTACTTTCGCATTTATAATATTAGTATGGATTTCATACATTTTCAGTAATGTGAAAATGTAAATTAGTGCCAGAGTAAGAAGGACTTCTCGTTTATTTTGAAAGTCCTCAACATTCTTACTAAACGAGCGGTATTAGAGTGAGTGGGAAAATAACAATTCAAAGGCCATAAACCGATAAGTTTTACTTGTTACATTTAGTATCTTAATCTACTATAGCTCAAATATCATCGGCAAATACGTTTTTAAAAACTAAAAAGGTAGATCCGTTGTTACTAGGTACGTAGGCCATACACCGAAACAAGCCAAAATATAACAGGTTTAATTCACTGAAATAGACAAAAAAATTGTAGAATTGTCACTATATATATTTTTTTTTAATTTTTCAGCGGCAGTTCAAGCTTGCGCTTGGCTGAATTGATCATGAAGGAGGCTAGAAGTATCCAAGAACTGCTTTTAGCCGGGTTTTTATGTTTTGCTTTTTTTTTGTTCGTACTTAGTGTCGGAAAAATAGTTAGCTCTGGTTTTAGACTACTCTGTAACTTGATATTGGTATGCGTTTTTTTGGGTAATACTTGAAATTGAAATGGAACTTGGGTAACCAGTAATCGATTTTGATTTGAATGTAGTTTTGGACCTTAGAGGTGAAGGGTAGGGGGATGTAGTGTAGTGTAGATCGTGAAAAGGGGGCGATGGTTGCAGATTTTAGTATTCAGCACAATAAGCGGAAAAAAATAATGTAAAAGTAAAAAACAGATGCAGTTATATTGCACAGTCCATGTATTTCGCGACATAAGATATTCAGTCTACAGTCGAACTAGTTTTATTAAATGTTCATGTATGGCGTTATTAAATTACTTACACATGAGTGGGAGGCTTTTTACATTTTAATTTTCTCATTGTAATAATTACTCTCTCACTGTAATATCTCCGAATTTGTTTTAAAATGCGACTGTAGACCCCAGTTATAATCCTGCAGAATAGTTTTTATATGTTAACTATTTCGAAGATACGAAATGGTTTTTGATACATAACTCTCGTTTGAAAACGGTAACTCACCATGACTTGAGATAAAAGCAAAATCATTTCCGACACTCTCGAGGCCAGAATTTGGTCACATATTGGCTTCGCTCCCGCGGTATGTGCGTTCAGTTTTTACTTATTACATAACAGTGAAATAATAATAATAACACCAACCACGTGGTTCTGTGCGATGCCAAAACTTTCGTTATCTACCATCTGATGTATATTTTGAGGGTAATTTATGTGACGGTGGTCTTTCGTCATTTTTGATTAGTCATGGTATAATGTTATTCCACCTTCAATCTTTAAATGTATAATATAATCTTTGTAAGGTGGAAAATTGATTTTCAGAAGTACTTTTAAAGGAGGTGCATCAAATTATAATAAATTAGGAAGACTTCTCCCAAATCGTTTGATTGATTATAATCAAGTAGGTCGATTATGTACAGCTTCTATAATTGGTATTGGGGTCGAAATAACGCTAGAGCTTACATATAAAACGTTCATACCGTGTTCTATTTTACCTAACGGTTGCTAAGAAATTTTCTGGTTGCGAGGCATATATATTATAATAAAATAGGTTAGTCTGGGTAGTGGGTACATAAATGAAAGGAGGCTACATAAAAATTCTGCTAATGAAAACTGGAGTGTTGCCAATGTCTAGCGAAAAGGCACAAAGTAACGGGGATGCCCTTTTTCTAGTAAAAGAAAGATTTATAAACAATAATTTAAAAAATGATCTCCACTAAATCTCACGAACGTGACATAAATCTACTATTGAGAAGCGCTTGGTAACTGAAAACAAAAGAACACGACACGAGTCCTTGGCTGAAAAATCATTACGTTTCATCGCTTGTTACGTAAAAATTTTACTGACTTTGAGCCAATTGCTTTAAAAATAATATGGGGGCGTGTCCGAGACCGCGTGATTTTGACTTCGCTCGTAAAATTGGTAATAGTACACGTAAAAGACTTACTTCTGGTCATGTTATGTGCGATAAACGGTCTTATAAAGTTGGCATCTCGATTCTTTTTTTAGGAAAGTAAAATGTTTGAATTGATAATGTTGATTTCATTCTTTAGTAAAAACTAAAAGGTACTAACTATGTTATTCGTAAAAGCAGGCTGGAAAGTGTTTCGGGATGGTATACATTAGTCATATTAGGTATCAAAGCTTGAAACATTTCAAAGTTTGATTGAGTAAATTAAGATGCAATTAGTGTCGAGGTTCAAAGTTCCTTTAAAACATATTCTTACAAGAATTATAAAAATGAAACGAAAACAATTATAATTAACATTAATTGTGTTGAATAGTAACTCATAAGAATAGGATATTTAAAAATGTGTTTGAGCTGCGATCTGAGACGACAGATGACAGACGTTCTGATGATGTAAAAGTATTTACACACCTTCACAAATACCACCCACTCTGTTCGTCTAACTCTATACAGTATACGTATATTAATAATATTGTAGTAAAAAATTATGACGTTGTTGAAAAAATTTGTACGTAGGTAAATTTGTAGGTATTTCATATATTTTAGTTTGGGCGACGCGATGGTTTGCAATTTCCTATAATGTGTATCCTTGAGCGTGTGTGTTCGTCCGTTCGACTGTGTATGTGTGCTCGTCCGTCCGAGTGTGTTTGTTTGTTTGGGGTGATTCTAATCCCACTTACCCTGGGTTATTAACTACTTACGTAGTTTTATTCTCAATTTAATCCAAATAGGTGCTGATTTATTCGTGATAGTGTAACAAAAACATACAAACATCATTCCTTTTTTTTAGCCTATACCCCTGTCTCCAGGCACATAAATCATATTACAAATTTGCTCAGTTGCGATGTGTAAGAAATACATACAACCATACAGATTTTCAATTTATAATAAAGACTACAAGCGTAGTAGAATTTCAAACGATATGTCGTGTCATCTCTTACCTATAGTGGGTTTCACCAAAAATGGTATCCTTCCATCTCCGTCATTACCACAAAGAACAGATAGATTTGAGACAAGAGCGAAAGAGCGCTATCATAATAATAGTATGGATTCGAAAGCATGTCTCAACAATTTACCACTTTAATATTACCACCAGCGCCTCAGTGTCAGTATGCGGGGACATGGCCGAAGAGGGCCAACTCCGCCAATACCACGTGGAGCAGCGCTTCGCTGACCGGCGCTACAAGGTGACCAGCGCCCGTACTTACTTCTACCTCAACGAGGCCGCTTGCGAGAAGAACATGGAGGCCTTCTTGAAGAGCATTGATGCGGTGGCTGGTGAGTATATAAATATAGGTAGAAGTACTAGCCATATAATATTGTAATAATATCACCTATATTATGTGTTAGGTGTAATCTGAATTTGATGGGGCATTTAGTGCAGGCGTTTTTAGGGTTTTAAAAATACCAGTGATGTATTATACATACTACACTTAAAAGCACCTATTTAAAGGTTGATAAAAAGGTTCGAGCACTGTTGGGTAAAACATTCATTGAAATTAAGACATTATTTCGTGGTAGTAATGTTCAAAGTGGATTGTATCGCTATTTAAAAAACTCTGCCTTATAAACTCGTAGGAAGAGTTTTGCTTCAGACAATTTTGAACATGACTGTGAGTCTAGTTGTTATTGTTTATTGTACTTTGCTAGGAAGGAAAGAAAAGAGACAGAAATCAAATTAAATCACTTTCACTCTCTTTTCAAATTAGCGAGTGATGCGAGCAGTTGTTGTATAAACAAATATGAAAAAATAAACAATGGCCTGTGCCTTTGTTTTGTAAACAAATATTTTTGTTATTACGTCATCACACCAGCATTACTAAAAATTTATCGAAATCAATTCAGCTGTAAAAACATCAACTTGTATACAGGGTGTAATCGTTAAGTGTGCTGTTCCTCGTTATATTTTTAAAAATTTATTACGGCCATTTTACTCATTAAGTACTTTCGATATCATTTTGAAGGTTTTTGATATCTGCAATAGTTACGGAATAATCGCTTGTGCACACTTAACGATTACACCCTGTATAATAATCAGACGCTTTCATATTTAAACTTGACAAGAGCCCGGCTTCGCCTGAGGTCCATGCACATGTAGTACTCAGGGATCATGTCTATATCCAATGTTGAATGAATTTTTTAAAGTGGTTCAGTAGTTTCTGAGATTAGCATATTGAAACAAACAGACTCTTCATCTTTTATTACCTATAGATATATTTGTTGAAAGAAGTATATGTAATACTTAGTGAAATGAAAATTAATATAGATGGAACTTTATAATTTTACCATCCTCAATGAAACATAATATTACCTATTTCAGCAATCACAAAGGGCACAGGGTTGATGGCGATAAAGTTGACCGCTCTCGGCAGACCACAATTACTTGTGAGTATATACATTGATTTAATTAAATACTTATGTAACTCTGTCGTTATTAAGCGAATGCGTGTCTGTACCAAGAGTGTACAATATTCACCTTACTTTTGTTTTCACAAAAAACACTATCAATTCACGTCATTTACCCTTTGGGCACCGTTTTCTTATATTTGTTATTACGTGATTAAACTGTACCCTAAGCCTACTTTGTGATTCAATAAATATTTATTCTTTTACTGACCGAAAATCAGTTGTGTTGTATAAAACATCAAAGTTTACATAGATTAAATAACAGATACAGGGGCAGACAGCGGGAATCAAATTGTTTTATATGACTTTTGATCAATAAATACTTTATTACGTTGTGATTAATAAATAATATCTCACGTTTCAGCTGCAACTATCGGAGGTGATAATGCGCGCACGCAACTACATGCAACAGATAGCAGGTGGTACGGGCAACGTGCTCACACACCACAAGACGATCGAGGACTTCCAGCGGTACCTGGGCGAGCACTCGTCCAAGCCCGAGGTGCAGGACTTCATGAAGAAGATCACTTCGGATAAGGAGGGGTGAGTGTGTGGGGTATTCAAGTTAGGGTGCCTGGTGAAGTTAGGGGACATTGTAAAGTTAGGGTACATTGTAAAGTAAGGATACATTTGACGTTTAACATTGTAAAGTTAGGGTGCATTGTGAAGTCAGGTTACATTGTGAAGTTATTGTGCACTGTAAAGTTAGGGGACATTGTAAAGTCACGGAAAACTGAATAAAAAACCAGGAGAAAAGAGAATTCAATAACTAATACACAAACGATCTGATTAAATTTAATCATATTGATTTCTTCCGCGACGTACTTGCTAATGCAAAAGCATGCATAGAACACACAATAAATTTATACATTTTTTATCATTCTATATCCATAGATAACCTAATAGGAATTTAATTTAGTTAAATAGGTATTGACTAACAGACTGACTTAAAATAACATGCTTATTTTAGCCGTAACAGAACAACTCTAAATGACCCTAAGGCAAACATTTTTTATTATTTTGTCCCAAAATTGACAACAAGACTGTACACAAAATAGACCTTATTATCATTGTAATAGCGGTTATAATGTGTAGATAACGTGGCAATGTGTTGCAGCGTGCTGCACCTGTTCCCCTGGGATCGGTCAGTGATACTGTGTTGTTGTAAGACTTGACACTCGCTAGAATGTGCTAGAAATAATGTTAGACTTATATGGGAATGTTTGCTATCCTACTATTCTACTCTATTACGGCTATCCGCTAGGTTGCCCATTAATTGTCACAATTAGTACCAAATTTCATAAAATATACATTTAGTAAGTTCCGATACGTGGTTTGCTTCTGTCATAATATTATCACGAGATTATCTTCTACTATCTATACCTAATATTACAAAGCTGAAGAATTTGTTTATTTGAACGCGCTAATCTCAGGAGCTACTGAGCCGATTTGAAAAAACCTTTCGGTGTTAGATAGCCCATTTATTGAGGAAGGCTATAGGCTATATATTATCATCACGCTAAGACTAACAGGAGCGGATTACTGCGGGTAAAACCGCAGGGCACAGCAAGTAACATTATAAAACATTTTAGTAAAGATCTGAGTTGACTATGCCTATGCCAGCTGCACAGTGCATAGAGTTATCATTCATATAGGTATTGTAGCAGTTATGCTAGATTTTCCTTCACTGATTTCGTTATCTTATGAGTTTAAATTCTTCTTTGCACACTATTGCCACAAGAAAGTAGAAAAACTAAACAACAATTTATCGTATATAGCCAAATTGTAACTTGTCTTCGGTTAAAAAAGCGACAATCCAATCCATATGAACTTAGTTGAAATTTTATGTTTTAATGTACATTATGACCTTCCTCCTTCCAAATTCAATAGCATAATATCTGGCTATGTTAAATTCCGTACCGTATATTCTTAAGAGGCCTACACCACCGAAACTAGCGCCACCGAACATTTTATTTTTTTACTCCTAAACCAGATCAAATTTAAAAAATCTAGCTCGGTACTTTGCTAGTATATTACTTGTAGTATTTTTGGTATTACTTTTCACTATTCTAACTGTTCATTATTCTAGAGAACTTTTGATTACCGCCAAAAGTGGCCACTTTTGGCGGTAATCAAAAGTTCTCCTAATTTACCGAATGCAAAATAATGAAAAGTAATACCAAAAATACTACAAGTAATATACTAGCAAAGTACCGAGCTAGATTTTTTAAATTTGATCTGGTTTAGGAGTAAAAAAATAAAATGTTGGGGGGGCGCTAGTTTCGGTGGTGTAGTCGCCTGAAATTACGATTTTCCCCTATTTCCTTATGCTTACAAGTTCTTTCCTCATTTAAAACAATTTGTAAAACGTTACATATTGTGATACTTAATATCTCTCTCCAGAATAGTGCACCTGTTCCCGTGGTCGAACATCCTGGACAAGGACATGAACCTGTCGGACTCGTTCCGCGTGCCCGACCCGCAGACGGGGCAGATGCGGCGGCTGATCTCGCAGATCTCGCCCAAGGAGGAGGAGATGTTCCGCAACATGCTGCGCCGGCTCAATCATATTATACAGGTATGTTTTATTATCATTAGTTTCTAGTTATATCAATAAAATAGTCCTATTTTTCTAACTGGTTTGTTATAAATAAATAATAAATATATATTTGAGGACAATCTTCACACACGGCACGGCAACATACTTACTTACTTACTTACTAGAGTGGCGCAGGGACCCAAAGTGAGTCTTGGCCTCCGACAATAAGAGCCTCCATTTGACTCTATCCTGCGCCATCTCTTGCCAGTTTTCAATCTGGAGGGTGCGCAGGTCCTTGGCGATTTCATCTTTCCAGCGGTACCTGGGACGTCCAACAGGACGGCGTCCAGATGGCTGTCCCAGGTACGCTCGTTTCGCTGCTCGATCTTCCCCCATTCTTTCCACATGGCCGAGCCATCGGAGTCTTTGGGCTTTAATCTGCACGGCAACATACGTATATATAATTTTAAATAAATACTTATATATATAATTAACACCCAGACACAGAGCAAACATCTATGTTCATCACACAAATATTTGCCCCGGGTATTTACCCACGACCTCTGACTTGGAAGGCAGGGCCACTACCAACCAAACCAACCGGTCAGTCGGTTATGAAAACAATTATCAAATTAAAGAGCGTACGAGAAAAGAATATCAAAGTATGTGTGTATGGTTTATTAAAATACTCTATATTATTGAATATGTTATATTATTTTCTTGTTTTTAATCGCCTTAAGCTAATTTTAAATTAATTGGTATTGATATGCTTATTTTTGTTGTAATAAATAATTTTCATTGATACAGGTGGCAGCTGAAGCTGATGTGCGCATCATGATCGACGCGGAGCAGACGTACTTCCAGCCGGCCATCTCCAGGATCTGCTTGGAGATGATGAGGCGGTATAATAAGGTAAGGACATTTGATTTTGTGTGTTAGGGCAGTGTGTTGTTAATTTGTTCGTGATATAGGTGACATGGTTGTTTGAAAGATATTCGGTTAATACAAAAAGAAAATAGCAATGATAAAAGTTTATGGGTTATAATTTGTAGGAAAAACTTAACCTTCTTGAGTGTATTCAGAAAAAGAAAGAAATTATTGAATTATTGACGGAGCAAATTTTTTTTTACGAATTTTAGTGATTTGAAGCATTACTTTCAGTCTTAACTTTTATCTATGTACTTATATAGTACTTATCTACCTTTACCGTTAATTTTTTTAAGTTTTCTGCCTCTTCCAGTCACAAAAATATACCATTCATTTTCTCAACAGGGAAGGTTCGTAGTATTCAACACTTACCAAACGTACCTGAAGAACACGTACAATGAAATAGTGACGGACCTGGAGCAGGCCGAGCGGCAGGACTTCTACTGGGGCGCCAAGCTCGTGCGGGGCGCTTATATTGAACAGGTGAGGAGCGATTATTAATCTTAAATGTGCTATAATCAAATGCATTTGTATTAAGAGATTGTTAAATAAGCCCGAAAAGTGTATAAAACAAACAATCAAATAAGCACTTTATTTGGGTTCAAAATATATAGTTCTAAGTCTAAGGGTAAATGATCCATAGAAAACTCTGCTTAATAGACGCGTTGGCAGAGTTTTGCTTCAGACAATTTTGTGTGTGATCGTGTATCTAGTTGTTATAACTACATTGATCATCAGTTCATTGTTTATATTGATATAATAATTATTATGACACCAATGCGAAAAGTAAACTCATGAAAATTTTCATACTAGAGATTTAATAAAAAATAACAAAATTATTAAATAAAATAAAATACATTTGACCTGTTAAACAAACCTGGGCCTGGTAAGTTTAAAGCTATGGCTGTATTATAAATGATGTGGTTGTGCAGGAGCGAGCGCGAGCTGCGGCGATGGGCTATGAGGACCCGACGTGCGAGAGCGTGGATGCGACCACCAACTCCTTCCACCGATGCTTAAAGGAGATCCTTAGCAGAGTCAAGGTGAGATATATATATTATATATATAATAAGCTCATACAGTTATAGTGCGTGGTCCTTCGAGCCGGATTTTCATTTTTGTATATTTTAAAGATATGATATTATGATGATATTTAACAGACTATAAACTCGATTGTTTGTTGACAAATTATATATTTTTTTACATTTTGTGAACACAGGTCTATATGATGTTATATTAATATCAAATATTTCGTTTTATAGCATTTCTGTAGTAAATAAAATTTATTGAACGATTAATGGTGAACGATTAATGTTAAAATATGAAAAACTAATGTTCAATGATGTGATGCATGATGAATTACGAATGATGATGAATGGTGATTGGTGAATGTCTGAATGAATGAATCGATTGAATGGCGAATGTTAAGAACATAAAATAATATTTTAACATTTGTTACTTGTCAGGGCGAGCGTCAGCAGAAGCTGGGCATAATGGTGGCGTCGCACAACGAGGACACGGTGCGGTTCGCCATCGAGCTGATGCGGCAGCACGGCATCGCGCCCGACGAGCGGGTCGTCTGCTTCGGCCAGCTGCTGGGCATGTGCGACCACATCACCTTCCCGCTCGGTATGCACTTAACTTGGAAACTTTTATTATTTTTATTTCCCTAATCGTTTTTTAGTTCATAAGTTGTCAACTCAAACTCAAATATTTATTTATTCAATTAGAATTCTTCTAGAAGCACTTTTGAAACGTCATTACATATTTTAACATTTACCACCAATTCGGAAAGCAGTCGAAGAACCGGCAAGAAATTCAATAGTTGCTCTTTTAAATCATGTCAGTTTTACAATTTAATTATACAATATACATATATTATATTAATCATCATATATTATATATTCATCATATATTATAATAATAATATGCCAAAGAACTGTCCTGTAGTTTTTACGCGACAACCCTCCATGGGTTTTTTATTGTTCCGTGGAAATGTTATAATCGTCACAATCTGGTTCACAGGTCAAGCCGGCTACTCGGCGTACAAGTACGTGCCGTACGGGCCGGTGCTGGAGGTGCTGCCGTACCTGTCGCGGCGCGCCAACGAGAACCGCGGCTTCCTCAGCAAGATCAAGAAGGAGAAGGGGCTGCTGCTGAAGGAGATCGGGCGCCGCGTGCTGACCGGCCAGGCGTTCTACAAGCCCGACGGCAGCTACACGCCCGTGTAGGCGCGCTACGCCGTAGCCGCGTAGGAGTTTCGTTCACTCACCGCTTCGGTTTATTTTCAGCGCCATCTCGCGGCACCCGCCGGTACTTGGATGACATTTTAGTTCGGTTTAACTTCGGGAGTGAGAGGGGGGCGTTGGAAACACACGGCGTCGCGAGCTTGGTAGGGTAGTTGGACGGTTTCGCGTATTGTACATACTATTGCCGCCGTTGCTCGATCGAATTGTAGGTTTTTTTATCTGGCAACACTCGAATCTGAATACGTAATACGCTGATTTTGTTTCGCGAGCCAAATCTTATTTTTTATTAGACATTTAATTTAATGTTCTTCGCTGTTGAACAGCGGCGCTTTGTTTTTATTTTCTCCACTATTGGCGAGGTATTTAATACGATATCCTTAATTTTGATGTATTTTTCTCGATTATTAGATAATTTCGTTGTTGTTTCATATTATTTAATTTATTCTCTTCTTTTCGAATATTTTATTATTCTTTTTATTTGTATTTTAGCATTTACTTTGTATTATTTTGAAGTGATATATTTATTTAAATTATAATCAATTTAAATATAAATATACCGGTATGGATTATTTCTCAATTACGATCGTCAAGTCTTTTAAATTGACGTTATAATTATTATTAATGTTTAAGTTTATTTAATCTTTTGTTTTTGGTTTTATAAATTATAATCTTAAAATATGTTTTCACACAAAACTAAATTCCAAATTCAAAACTCACGCTGATAATAAAACGCGAATGTATCTTACCGTTGAGATTATTAAATTTACTATGCGTTCCACTACTTGGTATAATACATGTTTATTTATAACTATACATATATGTTTCTTCTACAATTGCGCTTAACATTTACTTAAACATCACAATAAAATTGTCAAAAATAAATTAAGATTGTGTGAACATCTAGTGGAACGCACCACATTGGTTTTTTAGTCTGTGGCAACATGGCGGACTGTCAAATGTCAAAAATGGCGCGATTTGTACAACTGAACGGATTATACGGGACTTAATGAGTGCATTTCTGTGTTCTAAGTCTTAATTTATTCTTGTAAGCTAGTATGTGTTTTTGTGCTATTTTTTTGTTATTTGGGTTAGAAAATGCTCAATTATGTTTTTGAAACCCGGATATCGCGATACAGAGTAAGGGTCGGTACTACGCTTTTATTTCAATTAATTTCATCTGAATATGGCACTTGAGTGCATTTAGTTTGTATGTTTTTTTCTGTCACATTAATTGTCTGTGGTTTCGAAGCGTGGTACCGAATGAATTAAGTTCCTAAATAGGCCGATAACGCAAGTATTTACTGTCTGTATTATAATTTGTAATTATGTTGTAAATTTTAATTTAATTTTACCTCAAGTCGAATTAACAATCGTAGCCATAAATTTTAGTTTCAATTATTTTTCCATTTTATCGTTTTAATTTGCTTAAGCTGTTTATTTTAATGCGCCGATTATTGTGATGCTAATTTAGATTTTACGAATAGACAATTAATAAAGACAAATGTTGTATATTTTTTTGTTTTCTTTATTTTTTCCTTTTTGTTGTGTGGCAATAATGTGTATGACAGGCGTATGATGTTATACTAGTATCTTCTTTTATATTAAAAAGTGGGCTAACGAACTGGCGGGTCGCCCGGTAACGAGCAATCACCGCCCATGAGCCTTCATAAGAGTCTGTGAAGGTGTTGCCGGCCTTGAAGCTTTATCCGGAAAAACATGAAAATTTCGTCCAAAAATAAGACACACCATTTACAAATTAAAGTTTTATAAATGTATTGGATTTTCATTGACATTATTCAAGTATAATGAACAAATCAGAATTTCGTAATAAATACCATAGATTTATACACAATGCTGTCTTGCTCACATAAGCTTACTTATTACTTATTTTTCTTTTGTTATCTTTGATTTATTTTTTCATCTCTTCTTTTTGTTAAATGGCAATATTTTCAATGAGTTATGATCAGTCTATTATATTATATTGTTTATGAATTCCTAGATTGCCATTATAATTATTATCTTATTAAATTTAGATGTGTTATAGCATAGACCCGTGTTGAATGTTGGCTTGCCTATGACGCTATTTACTTTAAAGGCATAATTAGCAGTAAATTTAAGATCGAAAATAATTTTAGACTATGTTTTGCGACTGTTTTCACATTAAATTAACAACTTATTTGATAAATATACATCAAATATATGCATCTATGCAGGCGTATCTTATTTTTAAATACCTAGTAAATTATGGTACCTATTGCGAAATCAGTTTCATTTAAAATCAGCAGTGTTGCTATCACTTGGTCAATTAGTTTACACAAGCTGTAGTCATTTTATTAACTACAGCAAGTATCTTTTAGGTATATTAAGAAAAGCGACGTGAATGGCAACACTTTGTCATTTTCTGATTGGTCATTTGAATAAACTAATGGCAGGGTGCGATTTTCCCGCGCCGATATTTTTTTTTAAATTATAGAATACACGCTATTTCTTCGGGTATGAAGTCCCAAACTGTTGAGCTGTTACTTATTTGCTATAGTACTAAACATGTCCTAATTGTAATGTTTTACAAATGCTTGTTCTTAAATATATAACGTCGTTTTAAGGTGTTTGGGGGTGAATAGATGTAACTATGTAGGCAGACAATAATGTTCATTATCGATGTATCTAGCGGCAAGATTAGTTGGAAAGTTCGCTAGGTGTTAGGTTTTTGTCGTGTTTTGTTATGTACTAAAGAAAACCTTACAATACAATCTCCTTTTCCAAAACAAGAAACTTGAAAACAGGACTGAATGAAGAAGGTGCCCTAAAACTATCGCAAAATTTTCTACGCTGTCACTACAGATACCTACAATACTAGAAGTCGTCCAGATCATCTAAAGATTGAAGACCTACCCTCATTCCTAACCTATGTAATGAAATATAACGAAACACGATAAAAAACTACATAATAATCGTTCCGAATAAAATTGTATTGTGTAACTAAATTGCCGTTTATATATTCTTAGTCTATTGTATATTAAATTACGCCCTGGTAGAGATTTTGGATGGATTTTTTAATATCGGATATTTGTACTAGATGGCACTACTAACCTAAAGATTATTTTTTGTTAGGAAAATGGAATTGCTAGACTAAAGAACTGTTTATTTGTGTTACCTATTGTAATTATAATTATTATAAAGCCTAATTTCGTTGTTCTATATCTGTAATCAGTTCTCTGTTTAAAATTATTTTAACCCGATTGTCATCCTGTATGCGGATAATTTTTTTGTTAACATTTTTATATTAGGAGTAGTGCCTTCTTTATGTCAAAAGACTCAATAATGTTGGAATATAGGGCTGTATTGTAAGAATAAAATTGTGTTAATGTTGATTCTGTTGTTTTATTTGAAACCTATCCCGAGTAAAACAATAATATATCATCTGCTGAAACACAAAGGAAAAAGTAATAATTATCAAACTAATCCTCTAGGAATACAAGGTAACATAGGGTATATTTTCTGCCAGGGAAAAGCAAATAAAACAATCAAATTAACAACCAACAATCAATATTTATTCTCTGTACCAATCTAAACATTTGACATATTTATAACGGGGTCAGAAAGGGTCACAAACACCACCCACTTGCATAATTTCAACAATTTCACATTAAAAACTTACACTATATTACATCTATTGAAGAATCGAATTAAAAAATATGATTGAGATAGTAGAAGTATTAGAATAAATTATTACAAAACCTACATTTAATCTTAATTAAGTACATAGATTGTGTATATCTAACATTAAACATTCACAGCGCTTAGAAGTACACCCTGTTCGGGGCATAAAGTAGAAGAGAGATAAAAGGCCGCATATACACTTGACAACATTTTCGTAATAAATAGACGCGCGCCTTAACTTAATGCTTGATATAGATCTCAATGTGCCTGTGGAATGTATGAAAGTGGAAGAATGAAGCAGTAAAGATTTTAGAAAAAATATACACTCGTACAATTACTTTCAGATCTAAGTACATTGGGATCTTATTCTATAGAAAATAGTTACACCTATTTGCTTTTTTCTTGCACTTTCTGATTTCAACTACACACCCACACAGTCAGTCTCGAAATGAAGTCGGAGAAATAGTTCAAAAATTATTTTACATTTATATGTACAATGTACATCACATTACACATAGCCTTCAGCTTGAATTAATGTATTTGATATAACAGTTTTTTGTGCACCTCCACCGCCTGCTTATCCATCAAATAATCTCACTACAATAAAGTTCCATCTCTCACAAATGCAATGTAACCTCTTCAGTATTACTGAACCGTTCAGTATTTAGTGTATCAAGCGATAACATGGAACGCGATGTCCTCTCTATCGCTGCTATGTGCATATCGTCAGGACCTATGCCGGAGGTCCCGTCTGAGTCGCAGCTCCAAGGCTCCGTGTGACGTCAGCGCAGTTAACAGGGCCAGCGCGAGCACGGCGAGTTGTGTGCGCACACAAAGGAACTGCCGCGCACCGCATGCTAGGGCCAGGCCGGCGTGGCGCGCTGTGAGCGTGAACGACCAGGGGCCGCGCCAGCCGGGCCCTCCCACGCATATGCCGCTCTGGAATTTAATGAACTCTTTAGTACAAATAATAATTTTTTAACTTATTTATACCCATACCTTAATTTTAACAACGCTTATAAATTATTAATTTTTATGAAACACGTTCACGACAAGAAATCAGAAATAAGTAGGTTAGATGCTGATTAAAATTCTGCGCGTATACTAAGTAATTTGTTTCAATGTTTAAAATAAAAACAAGAAAATTAGGCTACTAAAACTTCACACGTTTAACCATTTGCGCAAAGGCAGGACATAATCTTTCGGGTCAGTAAGTCACTTCATAATCAAGACGTATTGTTTTCAATACCATTGTAGAGTTACCTACTTATTAAAATTACATTATACCTGCAACACATCCCACAAGGCAGCACAAGCGCCCCACGCGGCCGCAGCAACCGTGGGCAGCGCCAAGTCTGTCCTTGCCGCCCTCCAGCGCAGCAGAGCTAGCAGCAGCGACGCGTGCGCTGCTGCACCGCCCGCAGCGAGGGCCCCGCGCCGTCCTCGAGCCGCTGCCATGCTGAGCGTGGCCGCAGCAAGCGCTTGCAGTGCTCCGGCACCACATAGCGCGCGCCACGCTTCACTCCACCCGCCGACACATACACCATACCACTATAATAATACACACCAAATATTTTTAAGAACATAATTATTAACATAAGAAATGTTATTAACTACATATTGCATTGAGTTAGAAGTAATATGTCACGGCAGATAGGATTAAAAGTTACATGTAATCTACTCAAAAATATTCTATGTATTTTCACTGTTTTAGTTTTGAAAGTAAGTACCTAAGTATGTCAAGAAATAAAATTATGTATAACTTCTCCAATACCCACCTTAATATAAGACGTATAAATAAAACCCTGTTGCAACCCAATGAAGAGGCCCATCGGCGCGCCGAGCAGCGACCTTGGGTCCCTCAGCACGGACCTTGCGTCCGGCGGCGGGGAGGGCGTAGAGGCAGCCCCGTAGAGGGCCAGGAACGCGGCCGCCAGTGCCAGCCCGGCCCACACCGCCACCACCACTCTGCGGCCCTCCGCGCTTAGTGCTGTACCAACTAGGGACTGCACGTCAGGACAGCCAGACGCCCCACATGTTCGCTCCTGAAATATTAATATGATGATCATTTTTGTTAGATTAAAATGCTAGACGAATGATAACAGATGGTAATAAGAAAAGAAATGATAACGATAATGTTTTGATACAAGTTATTAGACTGCTAGATTAAATTGTTTTTTCCAAATTTATACTACATAATTACCTCTATATCTTCTTCAACCAAATCATCTTCAGACGGCGGCCACCCTGGTGTTGAAAAGTTTTGCATCGTGTTAGCTGGTAACTGTAGTAGCGGCATTAGATCTTCTGGCCAAATAAGCAACGCTCCACCGAGCATCAGTGATCCAATGACCAGCCCTACATCCTGCGTTGCTCGCAGAGCTCTCAACGCTCTTCGCAATGCAATCTTTCGTCTACTCTCATCGCCTGCCGCTTGAGCGAAAGACGTAGCTGATGCTGCTAATGCTAGCTCCATAGGAGACAGCATCACGCCACAAATTGCGTATAGGAATAGTAGAATTGACAGCGGTGTGGCGATCGTGTGTGCAACTAAGAGAACGCACACTAGAACATGTGACAGAGTGATCACGTGTCTTGTGCCGGTTTTTTGAAGAATTAATGGAGAGAACGGAGCCGCTATAGCAGCGACTGTGTGCATTACGGCGAGGGGCATGGCTCCCGCTTCTGCCCCTGCGTATGCTGTGAAGGGAAGTATGGCCGTAGAACATAGGCCACTGGCTATACAGAGGAGCGTGAACCGTGTGATGATGAGCTTTGGTATCTTCTGTGGCTGTCGTGTGATGAGGCGGCGCACGGAGGCGGCCCCGAGAGAGGACGCGGCTGACTCCCGTCGTCTGTTCGCATTTACAGCCGGCATTTTTAATTGTGTTTTGGTCTTTCTCCATGGCCACTCTTTCTTGTAAATTGTGCTCACTGGTATCTGTAAAAAAATATTGTTTGAAACGTAGTGATTCATAATGTTGTTATTTCAAAACGACAACTGCGTATTTTTTAATGCTATCTACCTCAACTAGTAATTTAATTTGTCGTAGTATCTATTTATTTAGATATTAATCATCGTATCTATGTATAAAATTTTTATTTGCATCATTACATAGGTAATATTAATAATAATAGATGTTCTGATAATAATTAGCCGTTGACTAGTTCAGTATGATTAGATAATTCCACAACATCAAATAGCTGCTGTATTTATTAGAAAATTTTCACTTGTTCATACTTTTTTGTCATTCCTATCCTATGCAAAAGATCGGAGAGAAAATCTATTGAAGTCTGTTTACCTAACTATCTTTCATCGTCTTTGATATATGCATTATTTTGCTCATCATCTTTGATATATGCCATCTATCATATTATTGCACAAACCTGCGGAACAACAGTGCGGTGCCTGTGCGGGTCGGAGACGGTGCGCGCGGCGGGCCGGCAGTGCCGCGTGCGTTCCGTCAGGTCCGGTAGGCTGCCCATGCGGCCATCCGACTACCTGCGCCCGCTCATAGCTTGCTGGACACCTGGACGATGTATAGTCTATTTTATAAATATAAGTATATCAGAGAAAAAACACCTCCAAAATACACTTTTGTAAGCTTTTTGTCTTTTATATTTACATGCCAGCCTAACAATTTATTTAAACAGCTTTGAATTGAATACAACAGTATTTTAAAACTGTTATATTCTTAATATTATTATTGCATACGAAATATTTTTAATTATCCTACCAATAACAGTATCTTTTTAAACTTAATAAAATATATAGCAAATTAAGTAGTTAATTGAAGTACCTACATTAATTTAATGCTAGAGACATAATAATATTATGTTATCCAAATCATTAATAATGATTTAAAAAAAAATAACAATGGAATATTTTTAGCTCGTCAGGATAATTATTATCCGTAATCTTCTTCATTTATTAGCCACGTTCTGATAAACTCGGATCACCTAGTAGCCATCATATCAATCAATTCATGTAATGTTATCCGCATAATCACATTCGTTTTGCTGTTTGTCTGTCTGCCCCTTATCTGTCCATAATTGCTTAGATCAATAAACCTCCGCAACGGATTTTTAATAGATAGGGTAGTTTTCGAGTGAGGTTTTACTTTTTTTAATTTGACAATGCGGCCGAAGCTGCGGGCGGAATGTAACAAAGTTTATACATTTATGATTTTCTGTTGCTTCATTTGAAGTTAAATTATTATTTGGAAAATCCAAAAGTGCACGACTCATAATGCTCATTTAATTATGAAATATAAAAAAAAAATATATATATATATAGATATACAATCTTGTAGTTTTCGTTTTTTATTAATTGCAATTAAACGACACTGAATTAATTAATCATTCGCATTCAGTGACCTACAATCGTCGATGAGAATATTAAAAAAAAAATATTAACTCAAATGATGGATTTTTTCACAAGTTATAGTGTTTTCAGGTTTCACACATGACGGACAGGAAAATTTTTTGACCTATTTCGGTATTTTTTTCCAATTCTATTGAAGTAAATCAATTTTTAAAAAGTATGGGATTAATCTCCATTAAATTATCTCGACAATAGTATGCAAAATATCTTGATTCCGTGAACTAACAAGGCTATAATAATAAGAATAGCTGCAAAAATGAGGCGAAAAAAATTTTTCGATCGTAAACACTCTCTGATGCTTCGCATCGTCGTGCAAAATCCTTAGTGCTTACTAAGAAGATATTTTATAAACAAAATAAAGGGTAAAAGCTAGTATATAATAGGTATAACAATTGTTCTATTGACCTAGCCATGCGGCCATGGTGTTGACATTTCAGGGGCGGAACCAACTGTTGCTTCTCTTTGTGATAAAGCATTGTCATTTTGTATTTTCCAATACTACTAGTTGCGTTTGGTTTTATTCGCGGTAAAGTCAATTTTATCAGTTGTTTATTTGAGTGAATGTAATTTCTTTGTATGTTTTTTTTTTTAATATTTTCTTCTCACGGATTTAATCGAATTTAGAGTTATACATATCAAATGTTTATATGTGAAAGAGAGCTTACTATTCTTTGAGAAAAAAGCTTTATCGCGATTATTGCCTTTCAACAATATTAATATAATATATTAAATCATAAAGATTATAATAGAATACGGCACCAAATAGATAATATAAATCGGTCGGTGTAGATAACATAACTATACTAGTAGTATTAGTAGTAGACAGTAGTAGTAGTAGTAGTAATGTTGTCTACACCGACCGATTTATATTGTCTACTAGCTTTCCGCCCGCGGCTTCGCCCGTGGTACATATTTCGCAATAAAAGGTAGCCTATGTCCTTTCTCGGGTATCAAAATATCTCCATACCAAATTTCATGCAAATTGGTTCATTAGTTTAGGCGTGATTGAGTAACAGACAGACAGACAGAGTTACTTTCGCATTTATCTTCTTAATATATAATATATAAATCTCGTGTATCAATGTTTGTCCTCAATGGACTCCTAAACCACTTAACCGATTACAATAAAATTCGCACACTATGTGCAGTTCGATCCAACTTGAGAGATAAGATAGGTTTTATCCCGAAAATCCCACGGGAAAGGGAACTATGCGGGGTTTTCTCTGAAAACGCGGGCGAAGCCGCGGGCGGAAAGCTAGTAATATTATAAGTATGGATTTGGTGCGGTATTCTATGTAAACAACATTAATATAATACAATATAATATTAAATCTCTCAGTATAAGCCAGCGAAGGCGTCTAGAAATGTAATTAGTGAGTGATAGGACATTGAACTTGGTAGTTTCGGAGAAAGTTTTGATAACAATTAATCAATAAATTCCCGGCGTGTGATCGGCTTCTTGCATAGATCTGTCTAGCTTAGACTTTAGAGAATTCACAGAACTTGGCTTGAAGAATCTTATTCGGTTATGATTTTTGTTTTAAAAAAAATACGTTCGTTTTAATGGTAACTATTTATTTATCATCGCTTTTAAAAATATCTCGTGTATTTGTAACCAAATTCTTTAGATATGCCTAGACAGATTTTAAAAAATCGGAGAGAAGGTCGCTAACTTTTTTATATTCCTAAGGGCCTACCCTGACATAACATTAACAGTTGCCAGTTCAGTTTGTAGCTCTATGTAATTAACCAGTACTTAATACTTGGTATCAAATAGTACGTATTGCATATATGTTTATTTTATATTCATTCTTAAATAAAACGGTACAGCAATATATTATATTTTTGCTGTAAGCAAGGGCGGGCGGTTTTTAGTTGCTAAGAATTGTGATTTGATTTGAGTTGATAGATTATTTCCATATTTATTCCATAAATAAAGCTGCTATTGCTAAATAAAAACTGATAATTTTAATCTTGTGATTACAATTTTAATGATTCAACATATATTTTTTTTATTTTGATGAATTGCATAATATGATTCATCTTTTATTTTTTTATTTTGATGAATTGCATATTCATTGTTTAATTCTTTTATTATTAATCATTTAAATGCCTTTATATTATAATCAATCATAATTACTTATCAACCATACAATTTCCTTTTTCCTTGTATGTATCACACACAAAAAATAATAAAAAATAAACCTAAATTGATAATGAAGAAAATACGAAATAGGTAAGATAGTTATTAAAAATTATAAGGCATAATTAACTTAATACCTCTTGCTTTAAATAAATAAATTTAATTAGATGGGTCAATCAATTTTTAAAGGTCCCGATCATAATTTTCTCGTATTTTTTTTTTTTACTTAATTTTCAGCATTTTACTATTTCATTTAGAAGATAATTCTTCGTAGATTAAGATTATATAAGCAGCAGTGATGTTGATTAAATACATTTGTGGATTTAACTTCACGAACCGATCTATTCACGGGAAATAATGTCCTTTGGACAACTTACACAATAGTACTTTTTTAAATGTTAAATTCCCTTAAGAATTAAAACAAATTCTTCTAATATTAAATAATAAATAATATTTTGATATTTGTTCTATTTACAACCAAAATACGAAATATTTTTATTAAAATTGAAACGAATGATGTCTTTTGAACAACCAAATAATGTTTCATATATAAAAAAGTTTCAGTAAAGCGGAAATAGTGATATTTTTTACAAAAAAACTATTAAGGCGAGGTTGTTACGTATCGTATTATTGATTTTACTTAATTAAAATGAACTGATTCTCGATAAAACTGAATGAATGAAGTATAATGTGATTTTCATATGGGGACATCTTAGTTGTAGTAGTAGCGTCTTGATTTTTGAAATGTTAAAATTACAATTAAACTAGACATAAAATCGCGTAATAAAAATGTGTTCCCGAAACAGCCGAGTAATAAACAAAACATGAACTATTTAACTGTTAAAGTATAAGTTTTATATAATTATTGTCCTAGGGACAACCAAATTGTCCATGGTACAACCACTTTGGTTGACCAAGTGACTGGTTGTCCGCGGGACATTTTTTAAATTTTGTGCCGCCAAGCAAATACTATTGTTATTTTATATATTAATCTCAGCTCACACTAAAATATAGACGAAAGCGCATCTCGTGTAGTATAATTGATAACAATGCATCAAGTACTTACGTTTTAATCACAGTTGTCTGACGGACTGACAAAAAAGCCACCCCACACTCACCAACAACGCTCGGACGACTGTTGCCGTGATTTTATGCAAATCAAAGTGGCGTTTGAGCCCGACAGTTAATTATTGTGTTTAGCTTGTTGTTTAGGAATCTACCGCGCCATATGTGTTTTGGTTTCATAACTAAATTACGGTTGTCTGTGAGACCTGTGTCATGTAGGTGATTTATGGGGACAAAAGTAAAATGCCTGAAAATCGTATTATATCCAATAAAAAAAAATGATTTGTATGTTTGGATGTCAATAATTATGTACTGAAACAAGGAGTGTATTTGGTATTTATGGTCGTGATAGTATGTGTTCGTGATGCGAAGTTTGTTAATGCATTGTGGCATGGGGACAAATGTGATAGTACTGGAAAATTGCATTTAGTCCCTCGACAACCATGAAACAACGCACAAATTAATAAAACAAGTAAAATATTGTTCGCAATAATGCTAGAAAATATTAAAAGGAATATAATTAAAACGAATTTAACTCTTTATGATTTCATGTTTATTAATTATCCTTCAGGGACATGATCCGTACACGTCGGACCAATAAAAGTTGATCGACCCAGATATAAAATGAAATAATACGACTAGGTAATAGTAACTTGAACTATCATATTTCATTACGAATTTTAAAACAATTTTCTTACAATCTTGAATGTACAAAATCAATACTTACTCAATGATACACTATGAAATGTATTTAATTCAGTTAATTTTTATACATTCCCTAAGTTTAATTGAGTATGCATTTATTGCAATTATCCCATTATTAATTTCACACACAAACATACACACAAAGAACCTATCCCATACTATGTTCCCAATCCCATCTATGGCCGTAACTATTTCACTTACTGACTTATAAACAAATAGATATAAATGGGATAATATGAGGGATTATGGGATGTTCTGTGATTAAGATCCATCTGTCCTTAAACACTGAGATTAGGGTTGGACAAAAGGTCATATAAGCAAACGACACAAAGTTTTATAAGTGATATTGTAAAGCTCGTACCTTCGGTAACAAAAATATGTTATTTAACATTAGAAGCACTGAAAGATAGATATGTTTCCACAGTGATATGTTAACTCAATACGTTTGCAGCCCTGCAGGGTTGGGGATACACTGAGCTTCGAGCCGTCTGGAGCTTCGGGTGACCATGCTATGTGGTGGACAGCTTTCATTTTATTTATTTACTTGGCGCGTGCAAATTTGACCCCAAATTAAAATGTAGCTAATGACTCTTACAGACATCATATCTGCTCTACATCATAGATGCATTATGTTTACAGATAGTGTGACTTTCTATAAGTAAAACCAAATTTTATTAAAATCGGTTCGGTAGTTTAAGCAGTCTATAGTAGACAAACAATATGAGTTATCATCACGATCATATCGATTTTCAGCATCTGTTGAACTGAGTGAAATAACGAACGTAATCATACTTAGGTACATGATGCATGTGATAATGGTGATTTATGATAGGAAAGCGGTAATTAATTAAATACAACATTAAATATTAAATTGCCCATCTATGTCATTGTTTTCTTAATAAAAAAGGCTGTAAATCAAACTTTTAAGATTTAAAATTTTATGTACCGCAATGTTTTACTTTAAATTAAATAAATAATCCTTACTTATTATGTTTATTAATGTGAATGTAAATCTGTCTGCCTGTCTCTTCTTCACCTCTAAACCAGTGAACCGATATTGGATGAAATTTAGTACAGATGTAGCTTGAAACCTGAGATTAAGTACGAAGGAAAGTTTTTCTTTAACTACGCGGGCGAATTCACACGTGGCTAGCTTTCCTCGTTTCATAATAAATAACTTATTTAATAAAACCCAGAAGAACAGCACGTGTGGTGACCCACTCCTCTTAGTGCGCATGCGTGGCCCTCAGCGGGGCATTAAAATTGCACTCACACGTGTCAATAAATATTACTATACAAAGTCTGCTTGACAGGGCCAAACCTTGGCCCCCCCGGGGTATGGGGTGGTTATATTTTTATACCTGAGTATATATCGAATTGAATTTATTTGATATGTATTGAATGTAATTATTTGAAGTGCTCTTGTTTATTAAGTACTTTGATTTTTATGATTTGTATTCGATAGGGGTGAAAATTCTTACGCTACGTGTTAGGTGCTTGCTCCAGTTTTAATCGGATTAAATTGGGATAATGTGAAAAATAAGGTCATTGCTTAAATCGGAATAAGGTTTTGGTTTTATCCATTACGAATACACAAGACAAAATAACATTAGACATATATAATTATATATCATATAGATAGAATAGAATATAAAAGATTTCGTTCGTTCGTTCGTTTCAGCCGTGGGACGTCCACTGTTGGACAAAGGCCTCCCTCAAGGATAAAGAAATTTAAATATACAAAATTTATTTATTTAGTAAGGATATAAAAGATTTATCTAAAAAGAAATAGAGTAGGTATGCAAAGTGAACAAAGTCGCGGGTGTCAGCTAGTCCGCAATAAGGCTGGTTTCAGAGCTTGACCGACCGTCAGTGCGTACCGTCGGTCCTGACGATACGCATCAACAATTGTATGACTATGACACTAATGCGCATGACAATACGCGTGCGTATGGTCGGTCTAGCTATGAACGGTTTTATGAATTTCCATACATATGACAAGCGCGACTGACGTACGCACTGGGTCGGTCAAGCTCTGTAACCAGCGTAAGAAGTAACAAATACAAGCGTATTGATCATTACCGTTGCTATAATAGGTACCACTCATTATTCTGTGCCAAGGGGAAGAATTACAAACCCACTTAGCAATAATAAATGTATATTATGTCGAAAGGGAAATGAGGATATTATTCTTATTTCACGAAATCATAACCTGTCCAACCAATCAAATACTTCATTTTACTAAATATTTAGAGGAAATGTAGCTTTTTGTCATATCACTGATCATTAAGTTAACTGACTAAAAATATGACTATTCCACATCTTCCGTGATTTCGTGGTAATTATCCCTATTTCGTGAAATCTATACTAATATTATAAAGCTGAAGAGTTTGTTTGTTTATTTGTTTGAACGCACTAATCTCGGGAACTACTGGTCCGATTTGAAAAATTATTTCGGTGTTAGATAGCCCATTTATCGAGGAAGGTCACAGGCTACATTTCATCACGCTACGGGCAACAGGAGTGGAGCCACGGGGGTAAAACCGCGCGGAGCAGCTAGTCTCTAATATACGCATTCTGCGACATATTATACACATTCAAACATTTATTTATAGCGCATTATTTATTGAATCACTAGCTTTCCACCCGCGGCTTCGCCTGCGTTTTCAAAGAAAACCCGTTCCCGTAGGATTTCCGGGATAAAACCTATCCTATGTCCTTTCTCGGGTATAAAAATATCTCTATACCAAATTTCATGCAAATTGGTTCAGTACTTAAGGCGTGATTGAGTAACAGACAGACAGACAGAGTTACTTTCGCATTTATAATATTAGTATGGATTATAATGCATAGAATAATATTTACCTAGTGTGTCTAGCGTGTGTGTGTCGCCGTAAAATAATTAATGACGTTCGTTTATAATGAGTTGTAATAGTTGTAACTTGTTACGGTGCATTTACACATTCGTGTTCGTCATTCGCGTCATTAGTAGACGAAACATACGTAAACGAATGTCGTTACAAACCACTGTTCACGCATTCGTAAGTAGTAGAGTAGATAAAGCATATATTAAAAATAACTTAAAATACTTTTATAAAATAATCTCTTGTATATTTTATCCCTGATCCTAAATAAATGTCCTGTGTACATACTTTGAATTAAATTTGTCCGTTTTAAGTAGCCAAAATCGAGTCGAAAGGTGAAGGAAAGATCTGATACATAAAAATATAGGTGAAGCTTTTAATAAAGCGCGTCAAAAACCACTCACACACACTTCTCAAAGTGAATATCGAGTGCACTATTTACACATGCGTGCTCGTAATTCGCCTCGCTATTCGCACGAATATGTAAATGCACCGTATCTTACGATGGTACCTGTACTAAAGAATTCTTAATTGTAATAACGTAGTACGTACCTGGAAGGTCACTACAGTTCAACCTGAGAGATGAAACTGACGGTAACAATACTACGTATGTTATTATCATTATGTCCTAATGATACGCTTTTCTAACTACTCTACAAATTTTCAGCTCGGAACATGTAATTGACCAATTTGCGATGGGGCTCCTGTTTACAATTTAAAAGATTATAAGATGAGACAAAACGTTTTACTTCTTGTAGAGACAAATTAAATTTATGGAAATTTTTAGTATTAGGACTACATGGTACATAATGACTTATGATCTCTTATGACGTTTAAATTGCGTGCGGTTAATAGTTTCTACATAAATAATAATTATTGAACAAATATATACTACCTAGCGTACAACAACACAAATTCTACTAATGTTAAATGTTTGTGAGGATGGAAAAATGGATATTTGTTACTTCTTTTATCATACAATACCTTAAAAGTTAATTAAACGCGACTTTAAACAGAGAGCAAAAGCTTAGTCTGGTCTCTTTCTGTGCACCAAATTTACATTTTCCCTGGCATTTCATATGAATTTCTCGCTATAATTAGTTTCAATACCATATCACTCTTATTATAAGAAAAATAGTTGAATATAATTTATGAGTGTTTTAAAACATTTTATATTTTATTCTCTCATAAAAGGACGTTTTATAAAAATCTTCGATAGTAGAGCCAGCAAGTCGCATTTAAGCGACGGCACCTTTTAGATATGCCTATTTTAATACGCTTATATCATTAGCTTCATTTTTAATTTTTGTTTGCGTGTATGTTTATATGTAGCCCACTCTTTTTGATGAGACACGCTTTAAACTTACAGATTTGATTCAAATTTTGTACACTTAGTATCAGTAACTTTACAGTAAAGCAATAGTACATTGGGGAAATGGGGGTATACCGTATAGGTATAGTAATAAAATACAGGTTTATTATAATAAAGTTTTATTTATTTCAAAAACCTATATGTTAAAATTACATTGTCAGGCTTAAACCAAAGCACCAAGTTACATTAAAATGTTTGAAAGAAGACATATTCATAACCATAAAGTATATAATATTCTAGTTTTATACATTTAAAACTTAAAACAATTTGTACATGTGTTTTTCATTATTTTAAATTTTATTATTATTTTAAAAATTAGATAATTGTTTTTACATTTTAAAAATAACATAGCCTATATACGACACATTAACTATGTTCGGTTACACAAAATTGGCTCTTACTTAATTATTTTGTATTTGCTTAATATTTTTATTGGCGTGGAATAAATTTAAGATGAATTCCCGTAGCTGTTTGTGTGGTGATGGGGCGTGCGTCGAACGCAAGAGTTTTGGGCGTATGGTCGGCTAACTCAACCCTGCACTTCTTCAGAACTGTCAGAAGACCAGCCGTCATTTGCATCTTGGCGAACCTCATACCTGGAAAAAGATTCTATTAGTTTTCAACAAATAAGCAATACTAATTACATGTAACAGATATATTATAATATATGTTGGTTAAAGCTATTTAGACTAGTTATTTAGACATTAAAGACTTGAACGGATTAAAAAAGCGACTTATGCAATATTTTATTAACCCGATGTTTCGCACAGTTCCCGTCACGTTATTCTTTAATTTCTTTGTATAATACTCGCGTATAATCAAATACAAAGAAATACTACAAAGATATAAAGTTAATTAAAATAATAGTGATAAAACCAAAACTATTGCCTAGTTAGAAAACTTTAAATTGAGATAACATATTTTGTTAAAGATATTTTTGCATCGATTTTTTAGAAGTTTAGATGTGAGTAATTTTTTTATGTGAAATTTAAAATACGTTTTTGAAATTTGCTATAAAAATAACAAAAACAGGAATATGTTTTTTAATTGTACTTACCCAAACATATTCTTGGTCCTTCTCCAAACGGCATGTATGTGAATGGCTTTATATTATCCTTCTCTGTGTCCAAAAACCTCTCCGGGCGGAATGTGTCCGGTTCGGGGAAGTTATTAGGATCTCTGTGCAGGTGGTACACTGGGATGTGGACGCGCATATCTTTGTTCAACACGAGTCCTGAGGGAAGCGTGTAGTCTTCTACCACCTCCCTGGTTAGCATACCGAGCACAGGGTAGAGGCGCAAAGTTTCGTTTATACAAGCCTGAAGAAATGGCGTTTCATGGATACATTCGTAGAATAACTTATTATTTTTCTTAAAGTACTCGTCAACTTCAGCAATAGCACGCTTTTGAACTTCTGGATACTTCGCTAATTCGTAAAGCAGAAAACTCAAGGTGCCCGAAGAGGTTTCGTATCCCGCAGCGAAAAACACCGTGGCTTGGGCACACAGGAGAGCGTTATCGACTTCCACTGTAGTTTTCTTGTCACCGCCCTTTATATTGGCAATACTGTCCCCGGTTATATATTTGTTTTGCTTCAAGCTGAGCATGAGATCAACAAAGTCGTGTCTACCCGAGTCCTTGTAGTCGCGCTGCTCGAACACGTCCACTAGCAGCTTTGAGAAGAAGTCACTGATTTCAGCGGGAAACGCAGTTAGACCTAACTTGTAGAACACCGACGGCCACAGAGCCCGGCCAATATTTCTCCATGCTCTGATGCTGGACATCTCGAAAATTTTTTGGCCAATACTAAGGAAGGGGTTCCTGGAATCCGTCAAGCATTTTGTGTTCAGCCCAAAAGCGCAAGATCCAATGCAGTCTATCGTGTACCTGGACATCATTAATCTGGCTTCAGTGCTCGGTACTGATGTAGCCTGATCCAATAATTTTTCGAGAGTTGTGGAACATTCTTCTATCAGATAGAACATTTTCTTCATTTTAGCTGACGAAAAGAGCGGCGTGAAATTTTGTCTGAGTATTTTCCATCTATCTCCGCCTATGAAAAATATGTTCCGCGTAATAACTTCGTTGTCGGTGTATTCTCCGACTTCCCTGCTATTGAAGTAGTAGAAGTCCTTCAACATAATAAGTTTGATGTAATCGGGATCCTTGACGACGAGGGCGGGTTCCGTTCCATAGTAAGTTCCGACGTACG
This sequence comes from Colias croceus, assembly GCF_905220415.1. Lineage (NCBI taxonomy): Eukaryota > Metazoa > Arthropoda > Insecta > Lepidoptera > Pieridae > Colias > Colias croceus. Next base: position 364,256 of record NC_059555.1, read on the forward strand.
GTTCTTTTGGAAATTTTTTACAAATATCACTCATTACTTGCGGCAAATATGTTTTCAAAAGGAGATAATCTTTGTAATTCCCGAAAAATGTGGTCGGCTCGAGATAGGGCACATTGCGCTTTTTCCAATAATCGTATTTTTTTGTGAATAAATAGTAACATAAAGATATTATTATAGTGACGAAGGACACGACTATAAGATAGGCCATTTTGAAGGCAGCTACCGACTGAATGGGAGACGGCCATGCCATCTACTTATATAGGACAACTTAGAGCCTAATTGAACGTTCGGAACACACAATTTGATTAAAACGTTTATTAATTTTTCTCAAGTCATTACAGATAACATTCACTTACAAAAACATTTCAAAGAGTATACTTACAGGGTGTAATCGTTAAGTGTGCACACGCGATTATTCCATAACTATAACATAACAGATATCAAAAAACTTTAAACTGATATTGAAAGTACTTACATAATGAGTAAAATGACAATAATAACTTTTTAAAAATGAAATGAGAAATATCCAAAAATGTTACATGAAACGCTCCCATACATTAAGTATGAAATATGAATATTCCAAACATTTAATATGAAATGTTTGGCTTTTTTATTTGATTTTGTGCTTTAATTACTTCGCAAATTTTAATTACAGTTCATTTAGAGACTGTAAATAGAGCTCGATGTGGAATACAATGGTCTTACAATGGTATTCCAAATCGAGGATGTCATTTCGAACATTTGCTTTGAATACAAAATGTATGGGAAATAAAATGTATGGAAGAGTTTCATGTAACATTTTTTGATATTTCTCATTTAATTTTTAAAAAGTTATGGAATAGTAAAAACAATTTCAATTTTAATAGAACAATATTATGTGAGGTATCACTACCTAAGCGTTTATACCTAACTAGCTTTCCACCCGCGGCTTCGCCCGCGTTTTCAAAGAAAAACCCGTTCCCGTAGGATTTCTGGGATAAAACCTATCCTATGTCCTTTCTCGGGTATCAAAATATCTCTAACAATTTTCATGCAAATTGGTTCAGTAGTTAAGGCGTGATTGAGTAACAGACAGACAGAGTTACTTTCGCATTTATAATATTAGTAGGTATGGATTAATTAAGCGGGCCCCGAACTATAGTAGATCGCCTGATGGTAGTCGATCACCACCACCCATAAATATTTGTAGTGTAGTCGTAGAGCCTCTACAAAAGCGTTGTGAGTTGCAGGAGACTCTACAAAAGTTTTACCCGTTTTTAAAAGGTTAGAAATAAGAAAAGGATCGTCGACGGGAATAAAGGAATAGACTGGAAATAATTATTAGGTATTTCCAGTAATAAAAATCCGAAAATACATTTTAACATTACCTATTTATTTATTTATAATTCACTGTACGCAGATTACACTGAGAAAAAAATAGTTTTCTTGTACCTATATTTATTAATTAGCGGCTTACTGGCTCAAAGATATTTCTTCCAGACAACCGTAGGGCAAAGGATAAATTATATATAATTTTGTAATATATAAAATTCTCTTGTCACAGTGTTTGCAGTCCTCTGAAGCTCCTCCAAAAGGGCACCATAGTATGAAAGCTTCGGTAGAGCGGACATCAAAAGTAACTTAATATCTGTTTATTCGAGATATTCTTATAGAATAATATAATTTATACATTTAAATATTACACATAGATACAAATATACAAATGACTATACGCACAACAACACCTAGAAATGGTAAATCTATACATATAATAAATCTGTAGAAGGGTCAATTCTGTACATTGAAAATATTGAAAAAATAAATAGCAGGGGGAGTTACTGGATCGATACTTAGCCCAAATATGTGATTAAAAAAATTTTTGTCTGTCTGTCTGTCTGTCTGTCTGTCTGTCTGTCTGTCTGTCTGTATGTGAAGACTTCACGTGAAAACTAACGGTTCGATTTCGATGAAACTTGGTATAATCATACCTTATTATCCTGGGCGTAAAATAGGATACTTTTTATCCTGGAAAAATACGTAGAAAAAAATTAATCTTAATTTTTCAGTTTTATCCATAGACGTTGTTCTGTAGAACCGCGAACACACGTTGCGTATTATTATAGGCCTAGCCGTATTTGGGTCCAATAGATATTTATAAGATGTCATTGTAAGAGTTACACAAAATGGAGAAATAAACCATCCACGCGAAGACTGACATCCGCGCGGACGGAGTCGCGGGCGGAAGCTAGTATCCAAATAAAAATAAAGTACATATTACATATATACATTATACAGTATACAAGCTTTTTTAAGGGGGAAAAATGAAATGATCTTTATTCCTGTTTTTTATGTGATAATAATTGTTTTTGCATGATGTTTTCTCTAGAGTTAATATACTTAGGACAGGAGGCATCATATAGGTAAGTGAATTGAGGACTTTTCTATAAACGTCATTTATAAAATACTAGCTGCGCTCCGTGATTTCACCCGCGTGGCTTCGCTTCTTTTGGTCTAAGCGTGATGATATAATATAGCCTATAACCTTCCTCTATAAATGGGCTATCTAACACCGAAAGAATTTTTCAAATTGGACCAGTAGTTCCAGAGATTAGCGCGTTAAAACAAACAAACCCTTCAGCTTTATAACATTAGTATAGATTGACAGATGGTATGATTGTGGGTGGAAAGCTTGAGCTTTTATTTCAGGCATTCAGGCATTCGCTACCTATATTAAATTCGTATTTACGGAAGACAAGTAATTGCGTTCCCCTCTACGTCATGGTCTAAGGTCATGGTATTGACAATTTTAATAAAAATTTCTCTGGCCTTGACATTTTCTAGAATTCAAAATTTAAGTTTCGAAAATGGTTTCGAAGAAGTTTAGTTGATCGCTCCTAAACACGCAATAACCTATCTTATTTTAAGTCCCTCTACCTTTATCTCTAATTCTTTATTTATTTTATTTTTATTGCCATGGCTAAGATATTTATTTTTTCTTATTCGCATTTGTTGCACGTATAAAAATGTATGTATCCAAAACTGTGGATAATGTTGTTGGTTGGGTATAACTGCAGTTATACCTGTATTTAGATTAAGTTTTATTGTACAACTAGCTGTTGCCCGCAGCTTCGCCTGCGTGGAAAAGATAAATAAACATGATACAAATTTTCACCCCCTATTTTATCCCCTTGGGGGTAGAATTGATCAAAATCCTTTCTTAGGGGACGCCTCCGTCCTAACATCTACCTGCATGCCAAATTTCAGCCCGATCACTCCAGTGGTTTGGGCTGTGCGTTGATAGATCACTATATCAGTCACATTTGAGTTTTATACTATATATAGATTAACCACTATTCTGCTGTTTATTATCCCTAATAAAGAAAAATAAAATAAAAATAAATTGTAATGTGAAATACTGATATATATGATATCTAACAATACAATATCATTTACCTATTTAACACAAACATACACAAGAAAAAATGTATCTACTCTATGTATTTCCTCGGCTTAAACTCAAACACAAAATAATGTTAATTTATATTTTACTAGCTGCTCGGTGCTCCGCGCGGTTTAACCCCGTGGTTCCACCACTATTGGTCGTAGCATGATGATATATTAAAGCTTTTAACCTTCATCGATAAATGGACTATCTAACACCGAAATAATTTTTTAAATCGGACCAGTAGTTCCCGAGATAAGCGCGTTCAAACAAACAAACAAACAAACTCTTCAGCCTTAGGTATATTATTTGTATTAATAGATTCAACTAGACTTCGTTTTTAAGCGCTTTTGAATTAAAGTATAAAGAATAGAAAAAAATTAGATCACGAAATGACGTTCTAACACGCGTCTTCTGCCTGCTGAAAAAGTTTAAAAGACTTCCAAATACTGACCATTTCAGGAAAAGCAATCGTTCATAGCCAAGTTGCCGCTACATAATACTAAAAGCAATCATGATTTACTAGATAATACTCAAAGAATTGTAATCAATTAATGTACAAATAAATTTATTTCATTTCATTTCATATTATGAAGCTGCTTATTTTGTATTTGAGTAACTAAAATTTATGTTTGAAAGTCGTTGTTCTATTTATTTTTTCATCAATCGAACTCAATTGCTCACAGTAATTCAAAAAACCCCAATTAATTATTTTGTCACCTTTAAACTGTCATTTAAATACTACTCTATTATTATTATTAGCAAAGATATTGTCAAAATATCTTGATGTTATCAACATCAAGGGCATATACAGAACTCTTTCACAAAATAAATTAATTCGAAATACCAAATCAATATCATGTAGTATATATTATATTCTCTTTATTTTGTTTTAATATTGCGTAGAAGTATGGGCCCCTGTGTGCCCTCGCTCGTCACAAGTTGGGCGAGTAGAGGCAATCACGATAGCGTAGAGAGTAGATAGAGCCTAAATGTGTATGATCGGCCGTCACTGTAGACTGTAGAGTGTAGATGGTTTCAAATATAATCGCCGCCATAATGGCGACAAACATCGACGATCGTTTGTTGGGCCAACGCTGCCCATTGTGTAGAGGGCAATGAGCATATATTAAAATACAGTAAGGAAAAAAACACTATCTAATATTTTATCGATGTAAAATTACCCCCGCATCAAGTTGCAGAGAAAAGAAAAAATATGTATGTATTTATAAATGAAAATCACGTATGATTGTTTTAAACTGAATAAACAATTAAATTTATTTATTTATCTAAACCTCTTTTATAAGCGGCATTGAAAAATCATAATATTAACATGTGTCACCGTAAAATTGTAAATGACCTTCGATAATGCTCTCTTGCAAGTAAAAAAAATGTGATTTGTTACATGCTGCTTTTATTTTAGGGAATTTTAAAGCGATCTTGTATTTACCAAAACAGTCCTTGGGAAAGAGCGAGGCGCCATATTTACTTTGAATACCTACTGTATTGTTGCCCTTATCTTAATATTACAGATTATATTTTATCTGGCATTTTATGTAATTAGTGTGATACTTAATCATATCAAAAAACACCTATCTACTTATTACAAAATAATAATATATCTATTTAAACGTATTCATAAAATTTTAATTTACTTGAATTTCTTTGAATGTATAATAATTTATATTTGCATCTACGATCTGTTACACAGTTTATTGAAAGTAAGTGAACTGCGAATATTTGCATTAGTATATACTGCTATATCATCTATTTATTTATAAAATATATAAACGAAATATATCTATTACCTAGTATTTATACGTTAGAGCATTTTCGTTGGGGGTAACGGGGATGGTAAAGCATTAAAATAAACAGATTTGATCATAATATAAATCACATTTATTTATTTATTTCTGATTCCTTACAGCTATTCATACAATAATTACATAATAATTGAACAATACGCCAATGAAAAGGAATTCCGTTAATAGAATTATTATAAAGAAACATTTATTAAAAAAAATCACTAGCCATGTTTTAATTTTACATTATCAACTTTATCATGGCCCTCGGAAATAAAGAAAAACCTTGTTTTTCGTAGTTACAATATTATTACAATATAAAGTCTGACTAAACGAAGTCTTACAATTTATCGCTTCGTGGCTAACGCCTGATAATACTAAACGACTTTCTAGAAAAAAAACTTACAACGATTTATACAAATGTTTATTATCCTTAAGGCTATGTCACAGAATACATAATAGTTTAAATAAAAAAATAATTAAATATAACTTTATTTGTCTCATCACAACATTAGGTAAATAGATACATTGCTTGCAAATACATAGTGAGTGAGCTTATCAACTAGTGTTGTGAGAGACTGGTGCCTGAAATAGGTTTCGAGGAACCTGGAATAGTAGCTAAATGCTACGCTATTTTATAAAACTTACCATAGGTAAATAATAAAAAATCCATGCTTAAATGGAAATTATTTTTATGCTAATAGCTTTTAGAGACCAATATTATAAAAACTAAATCCGGTTGCAGGAAATTGGAGCTTAATAATTATCGTTACTTTGGATTATTTTAAAGCATTTTTACTGTGTCGTAAGTTACTTAGTATGTTCGGGGGATGAATTTAAGATTAATGCCTGACCCTGTCTGCGTGGTGGGGGCACGAGGGTCGAATTCTAGTGTCTTTGGCATATCATCTGCTAACTCAACCCTGCACTTCTTAAAAACGGTGAGAAGACCAGCCGTCATTTGCATCTTGGCGAACCTCATACCTGGAAAAAAGAACATTTTATTAGAACTTCTACAAAAAAGCGAACTTAAGCGATAAATATATCAAAAGTATATAAGTATACTTCAGTGAAATGTGTACTCTCTTTGTATTATATGTATTATTATTTATTTTGTTCTTTTATACACGTTTAAGTGTTTATTGTTTATCATTTAATAGAAGCTCAAACATAGTGTAATTTTCTATCCATTCTTAATAGCAATTATTTTGAAATTTACAATATAAATAATTAAAAAACAATAAACTTGCAACCATAAAAAAAATATCTATGAGAATCATTCCTTTTCAAATATGTACCTATGATTCTTCATAATACTTAAAAAATAGTACAATATCACTTACCCAAGCATATTCTAGGTCCGTCTCCAAATGGCATATAAGTGAACGGCTTAATGGTATCTGGTTCCAAGAACCTCTCCGGGCGGAATGTATCGGGCTCTGGGAAGTTGTTGGGATCTCTGTGCAGGTGGTACACTGGGATGTGGACGCGCAGATCTTTGTTCAACACGAGTCCTGAGGGAAGCGTGTAGTCTTCTACCACCTCCCTGGTTAGCATACCGAGCACAGGGTATAGGCGCAAAGTTTCATTCGTAATAGCCTGAAGATACGGTGTTTCATTAACACTCTCATACGATAACTTGTCATTTTTCTTAAAGTATTCGTCAACTTCAGCAATGGCACGCTCCTGAATCTCTGGGTTCTTTGCTAATTCGTAAAGTGCGAAACTCATGGTCGCTGAAGAGGTTTCGTATCCCGCTGCGAAGAATATTGTCGCCTGGGCACACAGAAGAGCGTTATCAACTTTCATGGTAGTTTTCTTGTCATCGCCTTTTATATTGGCAATACTGTCCCCGTTAATATATTTGTTTTGCTTTAAGCTGAGCATGAGATCCACAAAGTCATGTCTACCCGAGTCCTTATACTTGCGCTGCTCAAACACGTTCACTAGCAGCTTTGAGAAGAAATCACCGATTTCAGAGGGAAAAGCGGTAAAACCTAGCTTGTAGAATACAGACGGCCACAGGGCACGGCCAATGCTTCTCAAAGCTCTGATGTTGTTCATCTCGAAAATCTTTTTGCCGATATGAAGAAAGGGGTTGTTGGAATCGTTGACTGCCAAGCATTCTGTGTTCAGCCCAAAAACGCAAGATCCAATGCAGTCTATGGTGAATCTGGACATGAGATATCTTGCTTCGGTGCTAGGTACAGTTGATGCGTCGTCCAATATTTTTTCGAGTACTGTTGAACATTCTTCTATTAGATAGAACATTTTCTTCATTTTAGCCGAAGAGAACAACGGCGTGAAGTTTTGTCTGAGGATCTTCCATCTGTTCCCGCTTTCGAAAAATACATTCTGTGTAATAATTTCACTGTCGGTGAAGTCTCTGATCTCTCTGCTGTTGAAGTAGTAGAAGTCCTTCATCATAATAAGCTTCAGGTATTCAGGATCCTTGACGATGAGGGCGGGTTCCGTGCCGAAATAGGCACCAACGTACGGCTCATTTGGGAATTTTTTACAAATATCACCGATTACTTTCGGCAAATATGTTTTCAAAAGGAGGTAGTCTTTGTAATTCCCGAAAAACGTGGTAGGCTCGAGATGAGGCACATTCCGTTTTTTCCAATAATCGTACTTCCTTGTAAATAAATAATAACATAATGATAATGTAATCACTAAAAACGCGACTATGAGATAGGCCATTTTGAAGGCAGTTCACGACTGAATACGACGCGGCCATATCATCTACTTATATAGAAGAACATGTACATAATTGAGCGTTCGGAACTAAGTTTGATTATTACGATTGTACATTTTTCTGAAGTCATTATAGATAACATTCACTTACAAAACACTCCGAAGTGTATATTCTATATGTATATGAGATTGTTTACAATATGTCAATAATTAATAAACAGTTATTACTGACTACTTCGTCAGGTTCAAGGTGGTCTAATATCAATAGGTCATATGCGAATTTTTAATCAAACAGGAAAATTATCATAATATACATTTACGTTTTTATTTCCAATTGTTATCTGGTATCAGGAAACCCTGCGAGAGAACACGAAAATAAGCCAATGTAAACAATGATAATCATATACAACGATAAAACAAATCTTTCGAGGTGATTGTCATAAGACACACGAAATATTCTAAACCATAGTTATTATTAAAATAATTTAAAAAATATAATAAATATTGTAAACGAAATAAAAGGATGTTTTGTCAAATAAATAAATATTTCTAGTCAATTTTCACACACGGCACAATATAACCATACTAAGATTTCGCTTGTGTTACGGAACCTGCTGATAAACATACATACACATTTAAGTTTAAATAAATACTTATATAAGTAATTAACACCCAGATACAGAGCAAACATCTATGTTTATCACACAAATATTTTCCCTGGGATCGAATCGAATCCATGACCATTTGCTTGGAAGGTAGGGTCGCTACCATACTACTACTTATTATTAAAAAAAAAGTACCAACCAAGCCAATCGGTCAGTCAAGATACAATATATTTATTAAATACATAATACTGAGCATTGCCAGACACTTTTCGTAAACCGTACGTTCCGCCAGACGCTATAAGGCGACCACAACATATATTTTATGTTGTGATTATTTTAAACATAAATAAAATGGTTATTCACCTGGCAACGAAAAAAAAAAAATAAAAGAAGATTTTTACTTTTCCGTTTTTGAAGTCGATTGTTTATTTTTATTTAATACTTTTTAATATATATTTTTCAACACGAATCAAACGAGCCCAAACTCGAAAGTTGAGTCAATAATTCAATATATTACTGAGTTCCTATGGCCACTTTCCGATTCCATCATCAAATCAGCTATACGTCATGATAATGTTTCATCGCTATCCAATTTACATACGGTATACAAAATTTCAGCTCAATCGGTGACTGGGAAGTGAATCAAAGTTACTTGCTTCATTTCAATTAAGTCATCGAGATCAGACAAAAATGCTCATAAAATAAAAACTACTGGGCCTATCTAATTAAAATTTTTATGGAACCAATTCGATACCATTCTGCACCAATCAAAAAAGAATCACGTAAATCGGTTCAGAAGCCTCGGAATAATCGGTAAAAAAATATATATGTATATATATACCGGCCGAATTGATAATCTCCTCCTTTTTTTGGAGTCGGTTAAAGATAGTAAAACTGCTTTGTCATGATGATGTTGTGAATTGAATGTTAAAAACATGGAGATTATAATAAGTTACGTAACTATTTGAATGTTTTGATATTTCGCATGTATAAAAAACAGCATGACTCGGCACATTATTGAGTTGAAATTATTAACACGGGAATGAATTATTAGCCCTTAAGTATATGAATTTGTATTCTATGATTAGATGGTACGAAAAACTGGCTATAGACGATATGAGAAGGAGCGAATAATGCGAAGGAGCACGCGCGGCCCGAGCATGCTCAGGCGTCTCCACTTGAGCGGCTCGGCCAAATGAGCCGCTCATTCGCCTGAGCATGCTCAAGTGGATACAAGGCTTTTGAGGTGGAATTTATCAAAATCCTTACTTACGTCATAGTAGCTTTATGCATGCAAAGTCTAAGCCCGATCGAAATAAAATTGACATAGATTCATACAAACTTTCATCCCTTATTTAATCCTTTTGGGGGTAGAATTGATCCAAATCCTTTCTTAGGGGATACCTACCTGCATGCCAAATTTCATCCCGATACGTCCAGTGGTTTGGGCTGTGCGATATAGATCACTATATCTGTGTGATATAGTCATATAGATCACTATATCAGTCACCTTTGAGTTTTATATAATATGTATATAGATTATCTCAGATAATAATTTTACAATTGAAGTGGCTTGCTAATATGTAATGCGGAATAACAGATTTATAATAGTTATGGAAATATTCACAACTAGCTTTCTACCCGCGGATTCGCCCGTGTTTCCAAAGAAAGACCCATGCCCACAAGTAACAAACATACACGCACACATGAAAGAAAGAAAAGAAAAGAAAAAATCCTCAAAAACATCCATCCTCACAAACTTTCACATTTATAATATTAGTAGGATAGGATAGTAGGAAGGACTAGTAGGATGGGATAGGATAGGATTGTATATTTGCATGGACGCATTTACAAAAAGCTATGCATTATGTTTTGCGAATATACACAATATAAACAAATTACTAAATATAATAAAAAAATACGAATATAAACAAAGGAAAATAAAACTGAAGATTGTATTAGATTAGATAAACAAATAAAAATCTGTTCATTTTTTTATTTATATCATTCTTATCACAAGAAAAAATAACCTAACCTCATAATCTTTTTATCAGCATTCCACAGCAGCATTCACTGAACTTTATTAGGTACGTGGTGTAATTTATTTATTATAAATATCACATGCAAATTGAACCTTAATTAATAAACATATTATAAAGTATATTTTGTGGTGAAATAATTTTAATTTCCAAAATTGTTGATTACCACCTGCAAAGATATCTTGCATGCATATGAAAAGTATTGACACGTCTTATTCAGTATCTATTATTTACTTCTTACTTTTAACTAGGTATAAGTACCTATTTATTATTTATAATAGTACTAGCGGTCCGTCCCGGCTTCGCCCGTGGTACATATTTATGTTTTCTCTACTTAAGAACCATCCTCGTACTTCAAGGAATATAACAAAAAAAGAATTATCGAAACGGGTTTCTTTTTTTATATTTATATACCTAATTACCTAGACGTTAGTTTTAAACTTCGGATTAGAATCATATTTTTCCTAGAGCTTATAGTATTAAATTATCTGTAGTAGGTATGTGATCAATATACCTACATTATACATCCAATACATCATACAAAAATCAAAAACACTCGTCGTTTCTTTTACTTTCAAGGTAGTTATTTGTATAATAAGTTAAATGGTAAATTATCTATTTATTCATTGACTACAGGTGCTTGAAAATCAAAAAGTTCAACATGGCTAAAAACTAAAGTCTCGATTATGAATCTACTGAGAATTTAATACGCTACGTACTACAAATGTTATTACTAATATGAATTATGATGTTAGCTATCTTGTCCTGCGAGGGTGCTGGTGTTTTACAATAATTAACCCTGTATAGGTATCTGACTATTTTCTTGCAAATAAATATAATTCGAATATGTATTTATAATTCAATTAGGACTATTAAAAAAAAATTTGATCAAAAAAATTTTATTTTAAAAAGTGTATAAATTGTATGAATTCAAGTTTCGTCGTGATACGGTGATACGTTGTTATCATACAGACATAAAAGCAGACGAACACACAATAATCCGCCCGTCCGCCCACTGCCCCACCTCATTATCTTAAAATAATCCGCCTTGGTGGTCAAATTTAAAGTTTGCAAGTGACAAAAATACTCAACTAGGTAGTAAATGGATATATTTGTTGAGTATACATATACATACAGATAAACAACTCAGTGATGCTTAAAACAAAGAGAACAGCAAAGTCATACTTACGATGCAATTTGAGGCAACTGGCAAGCATTTGTTGTCGACGATTTTAAAACCTAATTAATGTCCATAAGATATATGTATACCTGTGTATTGTATTGTATGGACTACGATTTTACGCGACATGACATGGATAATATATTTTGCTCTAATAAATGTAGCAGGCGCTTTTAAAAATATTTATCGGTGACCATAAAATTTTTCGCAATATAATAGCAGTGGTGGCTCAGTGATGAGGACCTCGGACTTCAAATCAATAAGTCGGGGGTTCAAGAGTGCAGGAAATAAATTGATTTTTCCATTTATCTGCGCGTGTTTATAACATCACCACTTCTTGAAGTCATCACCACTTCGTGAAGTTCGGCAAGTCGAAGAATCAAAAAGACGTGTGACCTCCGCCAACCCGGACTTGACCAGCGTGGTGGATTATCACCAGGTGGAACATCCAACATGTTGTATGCTAGAATTTTCCTCCATCCTAAATACCTTATTGTACTCGTGTTTATTATTCACTAAAACAAAATGTGAATAAAGAAAAATGCGTAAATCTGTTTGTTGGTTTTATTAACTCGTAGAGGGCAGTTAACCGGGTAATTCACACGGCTGGGAAGTTATTACCTAATGAGGCGCGCGACCCCGCAGTGCGATAGACCAAATATTATATTCAACCTGGTTCTTGTGTCTTCATTCTTCTTATTCATTGCTATGACTACAACGGATTGGTGGTTAGGGTTTTTTTTTCGTTTGTAAAATTTTCATTCGAGCTTTTTATGTTTTTTTTGTATGTTGAGCTGTTGTTTATGTGAGAGCTTTATTAAAAAAAACAAAAAAGAAGTCTACATATAGATTTCATATTACCTATTTATCATGGGGTACGGCCAAGCCGAGCAAAAAAGCGACACGGCCGTACTATCCCTTTCCCGTATTTATTATACAGATTTTATATCTGATAAATTCCTGCATCGATCATTACTAAGCAGGCTAGCTGATGATAATCTTACTTATAGATATTAATATTTTAAATACATTTAATTACTTTAATAATTCTAAAGCAGTCAAGTCAAGGGTCCTTACATACTCTATCATATTTAATACTAGATTTTCCGCGCGGTTTCACCCCCTGACTCCACTTATGTTGGTCGTAGCACAGTATTACAATATTATTTCCTAGGTAATACTGTGGTCGTAGTGTGATGATATAGCCTATAGGCTTCCTCGATAAATGAGCTATCTAACACCAAAAAAATTTTTCAAATCGGACCTGCAGTAGATCCCCATATTAGCGCGTTCAAACAAACAAACACTCTTCAGCTTTGTAATATTAGTATAGATTTCCTTTTCATACATAGCAATTTAGTAAAGTAATACTTATAGTAATAAATCAATTGTTAGATTTTTTATTAGTTCGCGACCTTCCATAAGTCGTGTGACAGCCGACAGGTACCTACTGAAGGTAGACCTCTGTACCTACTGTAGTTTTGCATGACAATGTATTGTTAGAGGTTATTTTATATACATAGAGTAAACGTTTATTAATTGTTATAACTCATTTAAGCGTTTTTGTATCGTCATCCCTGCTTATATAGGAATAGGATGGAATAAGGTATGTTGGAGAGTTTGTGTGGTGTTCACTTAATAATTATAAGCACTAATACTTTCTATTCGATTTTGATGAAATTGAACTTATGTTCTAGGTTATAAAGTCTATAGACAGGCATTCTTATTTAGATTTAAACTATATACGAATTTTTCTAAAAAGTTAAAAACTTAAGGGGGTGAAATAAAGGATGGTAATTTGTAGGTAAAAAGCTTTTCGGTGACGATATGAAAAATGCTTAATTTCGCCCAATTTGAATGCAGTTTTAATGAGGTAGGTATAATATACGATTCTTTATTAGAAATGTTAAATTCATGATGTTTGTAAAATTAAACAAAAATTTGAGTGTAACCTAGAACATGATGATAAGGTTTCTGTGTCATACTGAAACGACGTTTTTGGTACTCCGGAAATCGAACCCAGTACTTATCGGTCTATCGTAGTATAAACCTGTAAAAAAATTCAATGCTGACTATTTCCAAGTACTAAATTATCGTTGTAGATTATATTTTATGTAGATGCTGATCTCGGACCGTCCGGGTTGACCTGGAACAAAAAATATCCTTTTATTATTAAATTTGCTAAACAAGAATCTTTCTAATGGTAAAATAATTATTGAAATTCGTCGATTACCTATTAGTTTAGAAGTTTAGATTATATCTATGCATTGTTTAAATTATTTTATGTAAAAGGTATTAACAAGTGAGATAAAGATTTTTTTTTTTTCATTTTCATTGCATTTCATTTCCACAGGTAAAAAAGTGTTAATATTAGTAATAATTTAATAGTTTTTCCTTGTGTTCAGAAAACTCAATTACCTGTAGATTCGTCTCACATAATATGGTTTCAATAAAGTAACAGATATTTTTATAAGAAGATTACTTAACTATCATAGGCGTTAATAATTGAATTTCTGCAATGTTTTTCTAAATAACTCGCATACTTGATGAACATTTATTTAAAGATTGCAATCTTACTAGAGGAATGTGTTATGATCCGGTTTTTAAATACTTAATCACTACGAAACGTAACTTTCTGTCTGTCTGTCTGCAGATCGATTACCCTATACCAGTATTTTACTCGATTTTAATAAATTGTGGAAAATTATGCTATGGAAAAGATACAGTCCCAATTTTGAGGCAAGAAAGCTTCAACTTTCAAATAGATGGAATAAATATACTCGAGCGAATTACACGAGCGAAGCCACGTGAAAGCCACTAGTTTATATCACATGGAAGGTCTCAAGAATTCTGTAATTAGAACCAATAACAAATATTATCACCTCTGTTAATTGTTATCGGCCTGTGGATTGTATGAACTTCCGCTAAAAGATTTACGAGAGGCTGTCACTATACTTGGATAAAATATAACATTAATTGGTTCTACATTGGTTATGTCTGTTATCCTTGTAAACGCCAATTATCGTCTATTTTGATGTATATAGCTGTGTCGATCGATTTTTATCCCTAACGTGTGTTACAGTTTTTGCCGATTAATGTCCAATCAAAGTGAATTATGTTTTTTATAAAACTCATGTGTTATGGCTGTAGGTAGATAATTGTACTGTTTGGTATCTTTTTACTTATATACGGGTTCATTTTTAAGTACATTTTGTGGTCTGGATGTTTTAAGATCTCTGGCATTTGGTCCAACAAATTTTGTTGCATTGGCCAATTTTGTATCTTACCTGAAAAAGCACTAATTTTCTTCTGTGATAACGGTGATGGAATACAATCACCAGACCATTAGCTCATTATTTCACCCCTCTTTTGTAGAGATACTAGCTACTTACAGCGACTGCGCCTGTGTTGTCCCGAGATTAAATTACAGTCCAAAATCCAAATGCTAGGTTACGAACTTTTAATAATATTTAAACCCTTGTTAAATCTGTAGATTACTTTTTGAGAAAAACACATTATCCTCTCATTGTTAGTGTAAATACGTATATTATTAGCAAACATTAAAAGCAGTAAAAATTCCTACAAAACTATCGGTGTTGTGTTGTTCAATATGTAGTTGAAGCAAACTGAGCCGGCATTGTTTACCCTGTTTTATATTGAAGAGTTCAATATAGAACTTATAACTTATTCTTTGTTACTAATATCCTTGCTCCCATTATACCTTCACGTACCAACGTCCGTTTAAAATAAATCCATTTAAGACATGAACATGTTTCCTCAAAGCAATAGCAATGATTTGTATAACAAGTGATATTGTCATTGTTCTAGGTCGTGTTATTAGGAAACGGAAGCTTAGCACAGACGCCCTAAGTCTAAAAACTTATATACAGGGTGTCCCACCGTCGGTATACTAATCTCAAAGTAGGTTATAGTTTTGCTTACGTAGAAATACTTATAAAAATCCGGACGCATTTTTTTTTCAAATAGATGAATCCTTAAAACTGACATAGAGTTTTAACAATTCATTTCTCCCCTAACAATTAGCAACCCGCCCAATTTTATCACCCGCACGTGACTCGTGAGCTACGGTTTAAGATTATGTTTTCATTTACAGAATGCTCACATTAGCGAAGCGGTATAGGCCGGCTGCGCGAAGCTAGAGAAGAAAACATAGCAAAAATTTTGTTGCTTAAGTATTTTTACATGATCAGTGTACGCAAAACTAACAACTAAACCTATAAACAAGTCCCTTCGCGCTTAGTATACCCATAGTGGGACACCCTGTATAACGCTAATTGCCTTCCGATTGCTGTAAAAACTGATGCCATTAACACATTCATTAACTAAGGCATTAGTTTATATAGTAATTATAAAATACTAGATTTTCGCCCGCAGCTTCGCCCGCGTGGTTAAAGGAAAACCCGCATAGTTCCCGTTCGCGGGATTTTCGGGATAAAAACTATCCTGTGCGTTAATCCAAGTTCTTTCTGTCTTTGCCAAATTTCATGAAAATCGGTTGAACATTTTTAGCGAGAAGGAGTAGCAAACATACAACTTTCGCATTTATTATGACTAGATCGCGTCATTCCAATGTCGTTTTTTGATGAAAATAATCGCATAGAAATAAAAACATATCTACACATATTTACTTATTGTTTTTAAATAAATCAAAGGGCATTGAAACTTTCTGGCATATCAAACCCGCCGCCATTTTGATTTTTTTTCAAAATCGCGGCGCACGATTAAAGTGGTATGTATGGATAGAGGATACATACCTAGACAAACAAAAAAATGTCTAATAACATAGTACCCTAAAGCGTCACATTACCGAGATATTTGGAGGTAAATAACAGTTTATTAGAAGAAAGTAGGTAGATTCATTACATAAAAACATACATACATTACATAAAAATGTAAGTAATGTAATGAATACCTACTTTCTTCCTGTAATAATAATAATCTACCTGGGAGTGATTAGTTGGAGATAATATCATGCATATTATAGACACGTAATAAGTCTATTTTTAGTGTTTGTTGTACTCATAAGTGAATATTTACCTCCAAATATCTCGGTAATGTGACGCTTTAGGGTACTATGTTATAGGACATTTTTTGTTCGTCTATGTATCCTCTATCCATACATACCACTTTAATCGTGCGCCGCGATTTTGAAAAAAAATCAAAATGGCGGCGGGTCGATATGCCAGCGTCCATACAAAAAGTTTCAAACCCCTTTTATCATTAGTTTTCGATAAGATAATTTTTAAGCAAAACAGGGACCGTAGACAAAGTAACAATTCAAAAACGATAACGAAGTTAGAAAAGGCAAAAATGTATGGGATTGACATACGCCGCGTTAGATCACGTGGTCTATCTAATGTCAATCCCATACATTTTTGCGATTTCTAACTTCGTTATCGTTTTGTAATTGTTACTTTGTCTAAGGCCATATAAACAGGTAATGTTTAAATTAATTCAATGTCACTTTAAAAATGCTGATCATACAGACAGTAAACATTTTGAATTTGAGTTCATAAATACAAAATTTTGCATGCTAATATTTATATGGCATGACATGTAAGTATGGACTTCCTGTATAAAATTGTAACATCTCCACACCATGTTTTATGCAAATAAAAAATTTAAATAACCCGCTGTTCACACTGCATAATACCGCAACTATAGGTTCTCGAATCTCGAAGCTCGATATCTATTTAGTGACATTGACAACCGTGGTAGGGGCTTCGGAAAAAGTTCACTCAAACAGAAAAAAGCTCATGCGAGCTGTCTCTGGAAGTTATTGAAGTCGTGTTAGGTTTTAATAAATCCGTTGAGGGCTATTGAGGCGTGAAGTGAACACAAAACATTGAATAAACTCGTGTACAACGATATTTTAACACGCTCTATGTATAATGTAACCGATATCTATACTAATATTATAAAGCTGAAGAGTTTGTTTGTTTGAACGCGCTAATCTTGGGAACTAGTCTACTGGTCCGATTTGAAAAATTCTTTCGGTGTTAGATAGCCCATTTTTCGAGGGAGGCTATAGGCCAACAGGAGCGGAGCACTGCGGGTAAACCGCGAAACACAGCTAGTCTTTTTATAAAAATACATTTGAAATAGCATTTATAGTACTACTTACCTTACTACTACTACTAGTAGTACTTACGACTTAAACTTTGGCTTCGAACGTGGTTCATATATTATTATATTGATATATATATAGATTGTAGCACTCAGAGATCACGTTTGTACATATCCACCATTGAAATAATTTTCGCAATCGGTCGAGTAGGTAGTTCCGGAGATTAGCGCATTCATACAAACTATTCAGCCTATGAGCCTGGGTCACTTTAATTTTATAATTTTTTTTATGTGAAATAAATGATTTATTTATGATTATTATTTATTATATTATGTAAATATAAGTATTTTAATAAGTATGTTATTTGTATCTATAGTGCATAATTTATACTTATACACATAACACAAGTCACAAAAAAAACGACTAAAATATGAAAAAATTCGTGGAAAAATGTAAAGAATCAAAAGTTTGTAAACATGTGTCATCTGCCTACGTGCACTTTGTAGCGCCATAAAATCGTACTAGATAATATTATGATCTAAATCTTTACAGGAAGCTTATATTTCAATTTTCAACATAATAACAAATTTGGTGATGATGATGGTTTATCTAGATTTGCCTGTTATAATAAAGAGACACAGTTTTTTCATTTGATATATTTTTATTCGAACAGCTTATTATCTTTTTGTGTTAGTCATTTAATCAATTCGGTTTTAATGAATTACACTTTTTTCTCTAATTTTTTGTTGAGTTTTTGTAGACATCTCTGAATTACACAACTTCAAAAAAATTCATTAAAAGAAAAGAAAGAAATTAAGAAGAGATCAAGAAGAATCTTGATATTTACTAGGTACATATATTATTATAGTATTACATTATCTACAGTAGGTATCATTACATTGTATAAAACAAAGTCGCTTTCTGTCCCTATGTCTCTTTGTACGCTTTAATCTTTAAAAGTACGCAACGGATTTTGATGCGGTTCTTTTTAATAGATAGAGTGATTCGAGAGGAAGGTTTTAGTATATTATTTATTAGGTTTTAGACAAAGCGAAGCCGCGGGCGGTAAGCTAGTATAATATATAGATAATAGATATACCTAATATAGTGTTATTTTCCGGGCTATAAATTCGCAATAATTCAACCTAAGTTTTCCGGTAAACCCACGCAACGGCATTTATAATAGTATCACATTTTTATAAGAAATCCTATATTTGAAAAACAAAATGGCGTAAATAATTAAATCCGATGATTTAGCAAATGTCTGCCTCGTACTAATGAGATTGTAATTTAATCAGCTTTTGAAAAACCATTCCTGCTTTTTAATTATTTTAATTGGCGATTTGGGAACCCTTTGGGAAAATACAACGAAAATATAATTTAAAACTAATTGCTCCAGGGATTTACTTCCGAGTCAAATACTCTGAAATATTTTACATAAATTAGAATATAATATGTACTTTCATATTATGCATTGAATCTATACTAATATAATAAAGCTAAATAGTTTGTTTGTTTAGTTAATACGCTAATATCATGAACTACCGAACCGATTTAGTTCTTACTTCTTACCTACCTACCTCATTTATCGAGCAAGGCTATTTGGCTAATATTAGCAATCTAAGATGAAAAGGAGCGCATCAATGCTAGTAAAACCGCGGGGCACAGCTAGTGATGCTATAATTAAAAAAAAAACAAAGACAAATCTTGTTATATATTCTAATACTAGCTTCCGCCCGCGACTCCGTCCGCGCGGATGTCGGTCTTCGCGTGGATGGTTTATTTCTCCATTTTGAGTAGGTACCTCTGACAATAAAATCCTATAAATATCTATTGGACCCAATTCCCAAATACGGCTAGGCCTATAATAATACGCAACGTGTGTTCGCGGTTCTACGGAACAACGTCTATAGGTAAAACTGAAAAATTAAGATTAATTTTTTTCTACGTATTTTTCCAGGATAAAAAGTATCCTATTTTACGCCCAGGTTAATAAGGTATAATTATACCAAGTTTCATCGAAATCGAACCGCTAGTTTTCACGTGATGCCTTCACATACAGACAGACAGACAGACAGACAGACAGACAGACAGACAGACAGACAGACAAAAATTTTTTTAATCACATATTTGGGTTTGGTATCGATCCAGTAACACCCCCTGCTATTTATTTTTTCAATATTTTCAATGTACAGAATTGACCCTTCTACAGATTTATTATACCTATGTATAGATAGATGTGCTATTAAAAAAAACATTTCAACACATTATTTAAATTCATATTCGTGGCTGCTATAAATTATATTACACACACATTTGACCGTATGTGTCACAAACCATATGTTCTTGACCCCTAATCACGTGACCTTAATGTTATCTAAATAATTAATTCATTTTGAAAAAATGTAGGAAGTGCTGTATGAAAGTTTCACTGTAACCTTGACAACCAAGGTCCGGTAAGGTGCGGTCGATTGTACCTACTATCAATCTGTTCATAACCCGATCATTGTCACACCGTTTGAAACCTTTTTTAAACTTTTGGTTCCGCCAAGTACCAGCTGGAGGCGCTTGAGGCGATAGAGAGGCGTGCCAAGAGGCTCATAAACGACGATGAGCTAGTAGGCAAAAAACTCCAGAGCCTCGCTCATCGTCGCAGAGTGGCCAGCTTATCGGTTTTTTACCGGATACACTTTGGTGAGTGCGCTGCGGAACTTCACGAACTTGTTCCGCCATCCCCGTTCTTCCATCGATCGTCGAGGCGCACAGATTCTAGGCATCGCCATATGGTGGACGTTCCATGTACCCGGACTAAGCGGTTCGATTCTACATTCTTCATTCGAATAGGGAAACGCGTACCATCTTAGACCGCATCTCAGCTTTCCATCAGGCGAGATTGTGGTCAAGCGCTTCCCTATCCTAAGTAAAAAAAAAAAAAAAAAATTGCCTGCTCTTGGCCTGCTCGCTAACCATAAACATTGAACTAATAGCCAGAAACCGCGGCGTTACTTATGTGGTACTCTGAAAAAGTAGCCTTTGTGCTAATCCATAATCTCTATGTTACTCCAAAATATCACGACTCGATAAAAGAAACCCCCTCTTCTTTTAGACATATTTGCAAATAATATAAATGGAGAATAACTTTATCTGTAATGTTCTAAATAGATGGCATGGACCCCATGGCGAAGGTAAAAAGATAGGTTTGTAGTAAGGATTGAACTTGAAGGAGGTTGAATTTTGAAAATAAGGAAAAGGAAATGTAAAGGTAAGAGCATACAGAAGGGAAGAAAATTAGTATAACTCGTATAACTCATACTAGTTTTCCGTGTTACCAAATAGCAATGCGATATTCACCGTGACTATGCTAATTAAATTATTATCATCGGATTATGAAGAAATTGCCTTTGATAAAATCCACGTGTAGTGTGAGCAAAGAAAGTCTAGAAAATTACAGTGCATGGATCATTTGTTATGTACCGCTTAGCCAAACTATTACTATTATACATATATATACTACTAGCTTTCCGCCCGCGGCTTTGCCCGCGTTTTCAAAGAAAAACCCGTTCCCGTAGGATTTCCGAGATAAAACCTATCCTATGTCCTTTCTCGGGTATCAAAATATCTCTATACCAAATTTCATGCAAATTGGTTCAGTAGTTAAGGCGTGATTGAGTAACAGACAGACAGACAGAGTTACTTTCGCATTTATAATATTAGTAAGTAGTTTAGAGAACAAAAAGAAAAATGATGAAAAAGCTTGATTTAATCAACACAAAGCATAAATCTGCTTTACAAGAAAATCTAATTAAACAAAAGATGTTTATATAATGGAATAAATTATGTTCTGAATGTAATGAAAAAATTGTCTCGATTAGTGCAAAATTATACCTAGGTTCAAATAAAGAAGTTTAACCTACAAAATGGCTCGATTTACTTATTTATAAATAAATACACGGTATAATACATACATAGGTACCTATATTTAGAAATTAAATGCTTTTTAACGGATTTTAAACGCGATTTATTAATGCCTCGGGGACTGCCGGCCGCGGTAAAGCTATTGCATGCTATGCCTTCAAGCCACACCTCCGCCCGTCGGAGTGGGGAGCGTGAGGTTTTTTCGTTACGGAATTTCTCGATTCGGTCCCCGCGCTCAAGGCCCGCGATAGAAGCATGAATTAAAATTCTTTAATTTCTAAATGTATTTAATACTCTACTAGAAAATACTACATAGGTATAGTTAATTGATCTAGAAGTCTAGAATACTGAATATTATAAATATGTATAACAATTGGCGTTCTTGTCGCCATATAGCGATTTCTTGCTTGAAAATTCTTCTACTCTCGACTTGCCAGTAATATCGATTTGTAGAAGGAGAGAAAACTGTCTCAAAAGTTTTTGATTTTGAATTATAAAAACAAACCCGTGTGACGTGTGTTTTATTTCATATATTCATTGTTCATGTAGGTGTTCTTGTTTCTCCAATCCAAGCTACGCAACAGGGAAGTAGGTAGTCTATATTATGAATATTATGTATAAAATAACAGTAATTTCAATATCTATCGATGACATAATGACTCAAAAATGATTACAGTCAGGTGTCCCTATTAAGCGTACTTTACACAATGTTTTATGTTACCAGCCTCAATAATTGATCAATTACTTAACAATGCAATGCTGTGAATAAATTCATTCGCTCTACGCAGAGTTGCCATATGGAGACGCTAGAGGGCGCTAGTATACTAGATAATTTAAAACAGAATTGAACAAAAAAGTGCAATAGTATTCTGAAGAAGAATTTTATAAGTAACTAGCTTACCGCCCGCGGCTTCGCCCGCTTTGACTAAAACCTAATAAATTATACATAATATACTAAAACCTTCCTCTTGTATCACTCTATCTATTAAAAAAACCACATCAAAATCCGTTTTATTTTTTTATTATTTAATCATACAAAGGGACATAGGGACAGAGAAAGTTACTTTGTTTTATACTATGTAGTGATTACGTTTTATTGAAAAAATATCTGTATGGAGGCAAGCGTTGGTAACTGTGCCACAGCTTATTTAAGCTTCTATGGGTGCCATCGTTCATAAAGTTTTTGTAATGTGTGTTTTTATTGTTCCAAATAAACAATTTCGATATTTTTTTGAATCACAATCCACTTTTAGTGCGCTCAATCTGTATTCTATTATCCACCAATATTAGTCTCACTATTCGACCCCCATAAGTAAATAATGATTGTATATTATTGTTGTTTAAGTATTTTCTTACTAAACGATTACATCCTGTCCTATCCTATCCTTTTCCTAATAATATTATAAATGCGAAAGTTTGTGAGGATGGATGTATGTGTATGTGTGTTACTCTTTCACGCAAATACTACTGAACCGATTACAATGAAATTTAGCACACATATAGAGGGTAACTTGGATTAAGACATAGGATAGGTTTTATCCCGAAAATCCCACGAGAACTGGAACTATGCGGTTTTTCCTTTGAAAACGCGGGTGAAGCCGCGGGCAGAAAGCTAGTAGTATTATCATATTATCTGTGCTCATATATTAATTACAGTACTCCAAAATTAATAATGCGCATGTAAATCTTCGCTTATTGTCGTATTTCCAAAATGTATTTATTTTACTAAACAAATTTTACTAAATTATGCATGAAGAAAATGTATTTTACCACTCTATATACATATCGTCTTCGGACGCTCCGAGAATATGTCAGTTACCGAACTGTGACGAAGATTTCTATGCGCATTATCACTTTTGGAGTACTGTATATATGTTGTTATAAGCAGGGCTCGGAAACCGGTTTAAATTCTTAACCGGTTTCGGTCATTGACCCCAAACCGAAATTGATTTAGGTTAAAGGTTGCACTTTACCGGTTTTTACCGGTTTATGCGAAATACCGGTTTTTCATTAATATTGGTTTTGGTGGTGAAAATTAACCGGTTAAAACCAAGTTACATAAGGATCCTCGGCCCCCGCTACCCTCGCTCGACGGGCCTGGACGTTGCGAAGTCATTTAGTTACAAAATTCTTAATCGCACTCAAGTTCGCAATTTTAGTTTATATTTTAAACTAGCTTCCGCCCGCGACTCCGTCCGCGCGGATGTCGGTCTTCGCGTGGATGGTTTATTTCTCGATTTTGAGTAGGTACCTCTGACAGTAAAATCTTATAAATATCTATTGGACCCAATTCCCAAATACGGCTAGGCCTATAATAATACGCAACGTGTGTTCGCGGTTCTACGGAACAACGTCTATGGATAAAACTGAAAAATTAAGATTAATTTTTTTCTACGTATTTTTCCAGGATAAAAAGTATCCTATTTTACGCCCAGGATAATAAGGTATAATTATACCAAGTTTCATCGAAATCGAACCGCTAGTTTTCACGTGATGCCTTCACATACAGACAGACAGACAGACAAAAATTTTTTTAATCACATATTTGGGTTTGGTATTGATCCAGTAACACCCCCTGCTATTTATTTTTTCAATATTTTCAATGTACAGAATTGACCCTTCTACAGATTTATTATATGTATAGATTTGAATTTAATAACTAGATTTCCGCCCGCGGCTTCGCCCGCGTTTGCAAAGGAAAACCCGCATAGTTCCCGTTCCCGTGGGATTTCCGGGATAAAAACTATCCTATGTGTTAATCCAAGTTACCCTCTATATGTGTGCTAAACATCCATACATCTATACTTACAAACTATATTTTAGAATAGAATATATTAGATACTAGCTTCCGCCCGCGACTCCGTCCGCGCGGAAAAATTAAGATTTATTTTTTTCTACGTATTTTTCCGGGATAAAAAGTATCCTATTTTATGCCCAGGATAATAAGGTATAATTATACCAAGTTTCATCGAAATCGAACCGTTAGTTTTCACGTGATGCCTGAACATACAGACAGACAAAAATTTTTTTAATCACATATTTGGGTTTGGTATCGATCCAGTAACACCCCCTGGTATTTATTTTTTCAATATTTTCAATGTACAGAATTGACCCTTCTACAGATTTATTATATGTATATAGATATTAGATTCACTATATCTTGTGGCAAGCGTTAAAAAATGAGGCAAAAATAATAAAGGAATTAACCGGTTAATTTGGGTGTCAAAACCGTTTGTGCAGAAGTAACCGGTAACCTTAATCATTTGGGTTACTTATAAACAGTTCACTTGTTTAACCGGTAAATGAAGGAACGATATATTTACCGGTATATAATCTAAATTAACCGCTCTTTTCAAACCGGTTCCGAGCCCTGGTTATAAGTGTTATAAAAGGTACAAGACATATTATATTATGTAGTCAGTTTGTAAGTCTACAAACCCGTTGTCCCTGAGCGCAAGTCGAGCATCGAACCCTCTTCTTGGAAGCAAAGGGGGAATAATTATAGACCGTAGGTTGATTTGAGGAAAAAAGTTATCAAATTGTAAAGAGATAGTTCATGCGAAAGTTTGCTTGCAGGGAGAGACATTATTCGAACAACTGCAATTATTCAACATTTAGTTTTATAGCATTCAAATCCATACTATATAATATTAATATTATAAAATATGCGAAAGTAACTCTGTCTGTCTGTCTGTTACTCAATCACGCCTAAACTACTGAACCAATTTTCATTAAATTTGGTATGGAGATATTTTGATACCCGAGAAAGGACATAGGCTACTTTTTATCTCGGGAAAATGACGAAATCCCGGAAATCCCACGGGAACGGGTTTTTCTTTGACTGCGCGGGCGAAGCCGCGGGCGGAAACCTAGTGCTTTATAAATGAGAAATGTTAGGAATAGAAGAAAGTCCACCCCGAAAATCGAGGTGGCATTCGAACCCGTCGTCCTTCGCCAACTGCAATCACGTCAAAAACTTATAACGACAGGATATTATATTATTCCTGGGTGACAATGGCGATATTTTTATTTATTATTGTAAAGTTAAGTGTTTCTCCATTTCAACTCAGGGTGAGTCGACGCGAGCAGCGAGTGCCTATAAGAAAAATTATATACTTTTTATTATCATTTGAATCAATACTTAAACTACTTACAAAAAGAATGGAAGATTTTAACGGATTTTAATCGCGATTTATTTATTAAATGTATTATTTTTCCGACGTTTCGCACGTTTAAAATCAGTAAAAAACTTTAATAAAAATTAAATCAATGAAAATTTCTAATTGTATATATAATACTCGCGTAAAATCAAACACTGGAAAATACTACTTACCTACAAAAAGTTTAAAACTAATAGAACTTCTAAGTACTGAATAAAGTTTAATTATTTTCAATAGATAATAAGTAAATAGGAAATGAATAATAATTGCTTTTATACGATTGTAATCGCAGTTTCTGCGTGTATTAGTATCTACGTTAACAAATGCTTTAAAATGTAATAAAAACTTGATGAGTTAACAATTAATTGCGCATTTTAATTATAGTTTTTATTTCGCTTTGAATTAGATAATAATTGTACTATATTGGATGTAAGTGTGCAATTGTTATTGCTTAATAAGTACCTATTAGTATATGAGAAGTACTAATTAAATTTTTATAGAGATACTGTATACTTTATGCTGTATTCAAAACAAATATTCAACGTAAGAAAGAAGATCTTAGCCCGCGTTTTCGCCTGTAAAATTTTGGTAGTTTAGGCATATATTTTACTTTTAATTATGCTCTATATGTGCTTAGAAATAAAAAATCACGTTGAAGAAGACGTTGGGGTCTCTGATTAAATTATTAATTAATAATTAATTAATTAATTGTCTACTTGATTAAATTATTTATTAATATGATCTGTGTGTTTCATTAATTTTACGAATAAAATAAATTGTAAAGTACATTGTTGTTTTATTTATTTAACCCCTTCCAAAAGTCCACTAGAGCAATGATGTTTAAAAAAATAAAGTGTTACTTATTATGATTAAAGTGGTAGGAACAAGCCTGTAACTCCATATTATCAGTACATTGCACCCACCGTGGGATTTCCCCGGTTGCGGTTGGTAGCTTTCAACTTGGTTTGAGAAAATCGTTATGGAATCGTTATCGAATCGGGATGGAATATTTAATTTTAGTTTGCATTGACTGGAATACGTAGAAAACACTTATCTTGAGAAACCTATTAAATTTAATGTAAGTAAATACTGTAATTTAAGATTTTTTTCTATCAATCTATGCTAAAGCGTAATTCACTTTGGATTTTAAAATCGTTGAACAAGCCTTTCGGAAATTGAAACTAAATGGCGTTTATAATTGGCCAGTAAATTATCCTTTTTCTAATAGGTTGGCCGAATCCTCACACACGCACCCAGGAAAAAGCTTGCCTATGTTCTAATCAAGACAATAATCTTTTTTTTTTTTTTAATCAGAAATAGCCAGGCATTTGACTGCACCATTACCTGATGGTAAGTAGTGATGCAGTCTATGGAATGGCATGCCTGCCTAGATAGAGCCTATTCACTCTTGCCTTGAATGTGTTTAGGTTGTATTTATCTGGTTGTATTTATCTATATAAAACTTAATAATCATACAGATCACAGATCCCGCTAGTTGGCACGAAAGAATAATTTCAAAAAGTCAATATTATTAGTAGAGATATTTCCGCCTGAAATTCCACTTCACTGCATCACTACATAGAATAAAACAAAGTCGCTTTCTCTGTCCCTATGTCCCTTTGTATGCTTAAATCTTTAAAACTACGCAACGGATTTTTATGCGGTTTTTTTAATAGATAGAGTGATTCAAGAAGAAGGTTTTAGTATATAATTTATTGGGTTTTAGACAAAGCGAGCGAAGCCACGGCCCACGGGCGGTAAGCTAGTACCTTATAATAGAACCTTGATACATAATTCGTCATATCATTACTTATCAAAATATCACAATTGATTGACGACAAGACGACAGTTGTCACTTAAATGTATATAGTTCTTGATAGTGGTGTGTGTGTTATATTCTAGGAAAATACCAGATATCTCTGGGGTTTTACCCGGTGTAATGAAATGCACTAAGCTATGTGCGTGGCTGTTAAACCCACTTGATTATAAGGTCAGGAATTCAGAACTGGTATGGAGACGAGAATCTCATCGATACATTCTAAATCTAATATATTAAATACATAATATACCTAGGTTCTTCACTGATAAAGGGGAGAGGATTTTTTATCTTGTTATGTATCTAGGCAGAGACTTTAGAAAAAAGTGGAACTGAAGGACAGGTACATTCTTTTGTTGTAAAAAACAAAACTGATAGTTGTATTTAGTCACACGAATCCATACTAATATTATAAATGCGAAAGTAACTCTGTCTGTCTGTCTGTTACTCAATCACGCCTTAACTACTGAACCAATTTGCATGAAATTTGGTATAGAGATGAGAAAGGACATAGGCTACTTTTTACCCCGGGAAATAGGATAGGTTTTACCCCGGAAATCCCACGAGAACGGGAACTATGCGGGTTTTTCTTTGACTGCGCGGGCGAAGCTGCGGGTAGAAAGCTAGTTAAATATACTTAAATACGATGTGAATGGTGGAAATTGTATGTTCGAAACTATAATGCCATAGGGCATTGACAATAGTCAATACATAAAAGGACAAAATTAATAACAGATAACCTTACACAAAATAAACTACACTTCCGTTATTTTTGAAAATTTAAGCTAAAACTAAAAATCTCTGTTACTTAAGTACCAAGAAAGAAGAAGAATAAATATTAAATCATCGAGATATATTAAATAGGTTAATGAATAAGTAGTCATCACAATAATTCTGTTCAATAACGACATTTTAGCACATAACCACAGATTAGAGAATAGTTACTTCGTAAACATAACAATAATTATAAGTTCTCACATTATATTATCAAACAAGATTATAAGAAACATGCCTACATCTGTTAAAGTGCCTTGTAAAAATCAATTATAAAATAATAATCGTAATGTATATCTTAGGCGGTTTGTTCACGTTGCGTTTTATTCAGGTAAGTAAAAGATCTATTTGTTATATTAAATTTCCTCAAGAATAGTTTACGAGGCATTCTCACACCTACAAAAAATATATAAAAAAAATTATGCCAGTTCATAGGTGTTGGTTACTTATAAGACTGCGGTTTGAGACTCGAGATTTTTGATGATACATTATAAAGATGATGTTTGTGTTACATATTTATTTCTACAATTCGGAAAGCATTAGATAGATCCTTTGTTATTTGGAAGGCTCAGTGCTATTAACTCATCATCGACTAACGAATAGATATTGTATAAATCTTAATTTAATTTCCAATTCCAATTTAAATGTATAAATTCATGAGCATCCATTATAACATCCATTTTATGGATACCAAGAATTGTCAATTATATAATCAAAAGACGATAAAATTATAATTATGAACATCTAAATTTCTATTTTAGGGCGAGGTCGACCTCGTGAAACTGTGCGTAATTTATTCCCAAGAACAAACAAACTCATATAAAATAATCAAAAATTAAAAAATATATAAAATATATACAGCCTTGATCCGCTCATGTATATTCAGCCTAAATGAAACTATGTGACGCATTTTAAGTTTTAACGCCTATTTCAGCGAGCTGACAACCCTGATAAAGTGATAAAATATAATTAAAGCTATATTGTATCTGGCAATAATGACAATAATTAATCACTTATATCCGGTATTAGTTCGTAGCTTCCGGTCAGGACTCTGTTACTGTTACTCAATATTTAATTTTATTTATTTGAAACTAATAGAATTATCTTGTTTGTTTTTTGAATATGGTAATGAGATTAAATTGATTAAAATTATTAGTCGTGTCGGAAGCCAAGACTGTTTGAGGTGCAGAGGTAATTAACTCGACTTATAAAGCTGAAGAGTTTGTTTGTTTGAACGCGCTATACTCATGAATTACTGGTCCGATTTGAAAAATTCTTTCGGTTTTAAATGGCCCATTACCGAGGAAGGCCGAGGCTATATATCATCACGCTAAGACCAACAGGAGCAGAGCTAACACCGCTTAAAAAACCGCGGAGCACAGCTAGTACATAATAGCTTAATTTAATGTTATTTGGCATTCTTTGGAAATTACCACACACTTTTCAAAAATGCTATAAAATATTTAAATTATATTAATATTTTTAGCTACTAAATCACATCATTAACCTTAATATTATGTTTTGCTTAAAAACATGCTTAAATGTTAATTTCAATGCAAACATTATATAAATAAATTATATTATGTTTGCATGTAGGTAAGTATGTATTATATACCTACTTATAATGGAATAGTCCGTATATAGAAGATAGGTGAAAATTAAGGTGAAGCATTAATTTGCTTACAAACTATAAAAAATTGAGTTCTAATTAATATAAAATATTCTACCTATAGGTAATAATTTCTTACGGTTTTGTCTTATTACATTTATCTCTAACTAGAGATAAATTTCTAGCTGTTCCCCGCGGTTTCACCCGCATTACTCCACTCCTGTTGGTCTTAGCGTGATGATTAATAGCCTATAGCCTTCCTCGATAAATGGGCTATCTAACACCGAAAGAATTTTTCAAATCGGACCAGTAGTTCCCGTGATTAGCGCGTTCAAACAAACAAACTCTTCAGCTTTATAATATTAGTATAGATTTCTCTCTAAACTCTATCAGAACCTATAGGTATATGAAAAAGGAAATCGCCATACAGGTTGTTTCTAATTTGTAACAATAAGTGTTGTTTTCTGTGAAATGTTCGAAGAAAACGAAGGTTAAGTTCGAATGTTTTATTCATAGATAAATTATGTTTTTCATAATTTATGCTGTTATTAAAATATTTTATATGTAAAATAAATGCGTTTTATATTTCAAATCAATTTACAGTACTCCAAACTTAATAATGCGCATGCAGATCTTCGCTACTTATCGTATTTCCAGAAACACCCGAATCACCCCGAATCATTGAATCGTAAGTGCCCTAAACAATGCACTTGCATGTTGCACTTTGTTCGAAAGAAATAGGATTCAATTCAGAGTCATACACAATCGAAAACAATTCGAGCGGTAGCTGACGGTAGCCTGTCAGTCAAAAAATTCAAAAATCCGTCAGTCGTCTTTATATATTGGTGGTGACCGCACGTATTATCTCTGTATGGAATTATATAGAGTTGCTGTTACATACCCTTCTTAGTTTTGTTTCTAAATTGAATTTTCCGATAAAATGATTATTTACACAGGTAGCAGATAGCAGTGGGGAAAGTGAAAATTAATAAGAGCATAATGAAAGTTCTGATCATTCTACGATATCAGAAATAGAGATAATCCCTGATTTTGTAAATCCTTTGGACTGAGATTTTAATGATTAGATTTCTACAATTTAAATGTAAACCAGTGTGTGAAAATATTTTTTTTAAATATAAACTTTGTCTTATTTTAACCTTCCATACATCCATCATTACGCCAGCTTCAGTAAGACACTTTAATAGTTCTAAGTATAGAATTTTCCAAGTAAATCAATATAACAAATATGTATT
This sequence comes from Colias croceus, assembly GCF_905220415.1. Lineage (NCBI taxonomy): Eukaryota > Metazoa > Arthropoda > Insecta > Lepidoptera > Pieridae > Colias > Colias croceus. The sequence goes on from NC_059555.1 coordinate 395,615, forward strand.
CGCAATCGTGTAGCTTATCCTCGCTGTTAACTTACTTTAAATTATCGAAACAAATTTCGTTACTTTTCTCTTTTACCATAAAATCGCAATAAAACTCATAATTCTAATAAACTATGCATGAAGAAAATAGATTTAACCACTCTATATACATATCGTCTTCGGAGGCTCGGGGAATATGACAGTTGCCGAACAGTGACGAATTTTTTTATGCGCATTATTAGTTTGGGAGTACTGTACTTCTTACGAGGTGATGACGTACATGTAATATGAAAAGCTTTTAAAATGTATTACAATATTATTTAATTTGTATATTAAATTAATTTTATTCAACATTTTTATAGACTTGAATTTTAAAGTATATTTTGTGATATGACGTTGGAAAAATATTATAAATGCTTTAATCTGGGCCAATTTTACAATCCTTACTTAAAACTTATTCATCGTATATCGTATTACACAACTACACAACCAATTTAAAAATGTGTCACTTGCCCACTTTTTGACAGTTTTTGTATATTATTGTCACATTTGTATATTATTGTGTAATACTTTGTTGGACGGATAAGATTTAAACAAGGATTGAAAAATCTGCGCTAATTGGGCTTATTGAAATAACCTAACCTTATCTTTATGAGAGTTTCATATTAATAATAAAAAATGTTAGAAATAATTATTTACTAGTATTTGTACAGTTACTTTTTTGAAGTGAAATTTCTTTAGGCGCGTTGAGGTCTAGGACCTAGGTCGCGTCATGACAATACCGTCACGTCATTGAGTAAGACGACAATTTTGGTATCTATGAATCTTGCCATAGAAGTTTCACTTCTGACACGTGTGCTCGGCACACGCGCCTTTTTTGTCTTAGATGCAGTCTTCACAGCTTAAAAATATATTTTTTTGTGTCACAAAAAATATTTTTCATAAAAAAAAACAATTAATTGCAACAAATTTTCCACGGAAGTCTTTGATGTAAATCATTCTTGAAGGAATAAATGAATGACAATACCGCGAAATGATTTTCCTCATTTCATTGAGTTATTCGCGAAAGTTATTAGTTTCCATCGTTCGAGGTCACAGATGAGGCTACGACGTTTTCCGCAAAGACCTCAAAAACTTAGCCGACTGAAAAAAGGAGGGCTATGTTGTTGCCTTTTGACTTGAATTGTCCTTGTAATTAGAATAGGCTGCATAAATTAGGAGTCGGTTTTTTTGTTATTATAATAATTATTTTGTTTATTCGTATAAACTTAAGTATAATTATGAATAGTCATATTATTTTAAAAAATAGATAGTCAAAACTAATGATTTTCTTAAATCTTGCACAATGTATTTTGCTTAGCTTTTTGCCTAAAATACATAAAATTATATATTTTTATTTATTTTTTATTTATTTAAAAAAATATATTATGCTGCTTAAATCAGTAGCATCAAAATAACCGTAACTGCGTAGATCGCAAAATGGATTCGCTCTACAAAGCTAACGAATTTGTTATAATCTCAGTCTCAGGCAATCTCAGGTTACTTCCTAGTGAATTTAATTTATTTTTTAAATGTCAAACAGTCGTACGTGCCTGTTATATTTGCACAAAAACTAGACGTGAATAAAAAGAAAACGTTTCGGATATGCAGACTTCCCGATTTAGTTCCTAAAAAATGGTTCTTTGATTATTAGGGTTACTTAGCTAACCTACCTACCCATACCTAATTTTCGTACAGAGCTGCTTGTAGTTGTTCAAAATCTATACTAATATTTTAAAGCTGAAGAGTTTGTTTGTTTGTTTGAACGCACTAATCTCGGGAACTACTGGTCCGATTTGAAAAATTCTTTCCGTGTTAGATAGCCCATTTCTCGAGGAAGGTTATAGGCTATATTTCATCACGCTACGGGCAGCAGGAGTGGAGCCACGGGAGTGAAACCGCGCGGAGCAGCTAGTATTAAATAATAATGCAATTGTTTAATCACAATTAAATCATATTTTTACATTCAGTTATCTGAATAGTTATTTATATTGGAAAATTTATTGCATAAAACATAGACTTTTCTCTATAATACAAATACTTCATTATAATGTTTTGTACTTGTGTCACAGATTAGATAATAGTTACTATAAGTACTTATATATATATATATATACGTAACATAATATAAAGCAGCGGGAATCATTTTTCTGGTAAAAGTGTGCCAAATGTCAGCATCTATAAAATAAATCTTAGAAACAGATCGACAAACAGATTTTGTTTTATACTTTTAACTTCTTATTTTTATATTTTATAACTCATCTGCTAAATTATTTATTTAAAATTTAAATATTAATGTATGTGATAAGACCGACGATATCCAGGGCCATCTTAATTCTATATATTTATAATTAATAAATAATTATATCTTATTTTAGTATATTAACACGGTATTCGCGTGTGCAATAACAATTATGAATACAGTAAAAACAAATATGTTACTTAAGTGTAAATAGCTGCAAGACAAAATAATTAATTCAATGATTTGCATGTTTGTCGCTAACTAGCGGTCCGCCCCGGCTTCGCCCGTGGTACATATTTATTATTTACGTTTTCTCTCCATAAGAACCATCCTCGTACTTCAAGAAATGTAATAAAAAAAGAATTAACGAAATCGGTTCAGTTGTTCTCGAGTTATGCGCTTACCAACACATTTTGCGATTAATAGTATTCGATCATATCTTTAAGTGCCCTTTGCAGATTACATTTAAAATTACGTTTTGTATAGGATAAGAGATATTTATTCATAAACTAGCTTACCGCCCGCGGCTTCGCCCGCTTTGTCTAAAACCTAATCTATACTAATATTATAAAGCTGAAGAGTTTGTTTGTTTATTTGTTTGAACGCGCTAATCTCGGGAACTACTGGTCCAATTTGCAAAATTCTTTCGGTCTTAGAAGGTTATAGGCTAATATATCATTACGCTACGACCAACAGGAGTGGAGCCACGGGGGTGAAACCGCGCGGAGCAGCTAGTATATACTAAAACCTTCCTTTTGAATCACTCTAGGTATCTATTAAAAAAAAACCGCATCAAAATCCGTTGCGTAGTTTTAAAGATTTAAGCATACAAAGGAACATAGGTACTACCTATGTAATAATGATGAAGACCGTATCAGAAGTCAGAACAAGTTCTTGTACATAATAATATATTATTTTAATTTGGTAATTATCATCGTTGTCATCAATTTGGTAATTGTTTTAGATTATAATCTACGATAAAAAAGGATTATTAATTATTCGTCGATCTCACGTGATAATAAATTGTTAAAAAAATTCTATCTGTAAAAATATTTTTCGTTAAATTGCATTCGAAGTGTCAATTTCAAATGAACGCTGCATACTGATTGGATGAGCGGCACGTCAGGTTGCAAAATTGGTATGAGCGCGTAATCTGATACACTACAGGCCCAGAATACTTAATAGTATGCTACCGGTTCAAATAAAGAAAACTGAAAATATTTTGTTATTGTGCTTAGATTGAAAGCCATTTATTGAGATATTGTATAACATCACGCGTAAAGGCCCCAGTACATAATGGCCCATGCTGACCCATTGCAGGCCATTGCCATTGTGTACACGCCACACGGGGTAGTTGTATGTGATGGCGGGTAATTGTCTTTCGTGGCGAGCAATCGGGGACTTGTCGGTTTTTAGGGCACACTTCAAAGGAATCGTGGCGTAGCGTGGCCTGTATAATATTTGATGGCGTATATTATATTATAATTATAACTGTTTAATATGTGGGCCGATCCCGGCGGCACTGCAATGCCGGGCCGACCCGTGACGGGAGTGGAGCGAGCCCCGAACATCCCGTCGGTTTACAAAAATCAGTTTAATATACTGGTCCCGCTGTGCGGGAACTTTCAGATATTAAGCTGAAAAGAACAGATACTACACTTTGATCTTAGCCAAAAGGCCGAGAAGCGATACCTAAACTAAGGTCTAGGGATTATTTACGTTGCCGGAAAAAAATACCAATAGCGCGATCTAAATGTTGATATTGTGATTCTAGCGACATCTGTTGGCAAAAGATTGTAACTAAAATTACTTTCGCAGTTGGTATGTTCTGTGGTTGGTACTCACTACTCACACATACAACCGAGCATACAAGACACAAGTAGGTGGTCTCTTTGGATTTGCAGTTTTTAAAAGAAAAAAATAATGTGTTTGTCTATGAATCTTTGGTCTTCATTTTATTCCTATTAATTATAACTAAATATGATCACATGCAATAACCATCTTTCAAAGAAAAAATACAATAAAAATGAATAAATTCTTAACAGCCGTTTCAAAAGGCAGGGTACAATAATTAAAACCCTTGAAGTGACGTACGCATACACGTGCACGCCTTGTCTTTCCGGTCACAAGTACGCTAGCCGGATGATAAAATATATACTACAACAAACTAATCAATTAATAAATGACTTACATGACTTGCAGTTTAACAATATGTTGCATGTTTATGTTGCGGGTAAAGTGTCGGTTTTGGACATTTTTAAAACGCCATAATTTATTTATTTATTATGTAAAAATTAGAAAAAAAAATTGTATGGTTCTAACTTCTAAGACACCACTTTACTAATGATTTTATAAATGAGGGTAGTCGACTAATGGTTTGGGTCTCTTATAATTGGAAGGCCGCTCGTTCAGTTGTCATGGTAACGTAGCTGCGTACTAGCTCAGGCCCCGGAACGGAACCACAGACACAATAGAAAATCTATTGTGTCTGGGACCGATCGGGCCGCTTGGGGCTCAATGGGTTAATTTATTAAAAATTATGACCTATCGAAAAAAAAATACCTTTCATTTGCAAAATGTATTTTCAAACGGCTTCAAAAAAGAATAGGTTTTTAAATTGACTGTATTTTTATTTTTTGTTGTGATATTGGTATTGTTAATAAACAGGACATATAATAAAGAAATCGGAAAAAAAATCCGGTTCGACACAGAACCTCCTCCTTCTTAGAAAGTTAAAAATGTACTACAGTAAAATCGACTCCACGTTATTGAAGTTAAACTTCTTTATCGGGGTTGGAAAAAAATTAAGTGTAACATTTTTTCGTTACGCGTGACATTTTTCCGTTACGCGCCAACTTTTTCTTATCCCTACCACGCGTGATTCCACGTATTTCTGTAAAGTTGCATATAGTAAATTATTTTTTGAAAAATAAGGTCATACCTAAAGAAGTTTCACTTCTTACGTGTGTACAGTAAGAAATGAAACTTCTTTATGACCTTATTTTATAGTACACGCACACTTTTTTTTATCAATTGAAGATTGGAGCTTCAGCTTCACATTCAATATGTTCCCCAAAAGGCAATACCGTTATAACTAGAGTTTTAAATAGCATCAGAATTTCATCAAAACTTCCATACCATTTATTAATTTTAACAGTTATGAGAGTTGACGATTTACACTATGAATTAGATATACTTATCTAGACAAAATCTAAATTAATTTAATTAATTTATTAACTGCAACATACACTTCAAGTGGCAACAAGCAATAACAATTAATTTATCGGTTCAATAATACAAAGCATTGTAAACTTTTGTATTGCGCACATTAAATTCTTTAATTTACATAATAGATATTATATTATGCTTATACCTAGTTAATCAATATCCTTTGAATGAATCGAGAATAGTCCATACATTGTAACCATATTGTAACATATTTTGAGCTTGAACTTTTGAAAAAATAAATGTTTTACGTCCGAATAGTGTTTTATTTCATCTTTTACCTAGTTTTCTTAACCACACCTCTACACTTATTATTTTTATCTAGATGTGTCAAGTTTTTATAAAACTTGCCGTAGTTGTGCCGATTTTGAAGTGAAACTTCTTTAGGCGCGTTGAGAATTTACAATTTCAAGATCGTTTCATGGAAATACCGTCACGGCATAGACTGTGGGCATGGAGTAAGGGCATGATTTTGGTATCTTTGAATATTGAAAAAGAAGTTTCACTTCTGACACGTGTGCGAACACACGCTCTTTTTTGAATAGATAAGATATAAAACTAACGGAAGTATAGCAATACAAAAATAATTAATGCCTATAATAGGAAATTAACTACAACGATCAATTTGGTACAAGTGCATAAATTTAAATGTTAATTAGTGAGAAAATAATTAGTGTTGCAATTAAAATATTAAATATATATATATATATAGGCTTTTTATTGTATTTTAAAATTTACTTGTGTAACTACGTTACGTAAGAAATCGATTTGTAAAAAAATTTTCCTCTTCCTATCCATTCCATAATTTATTTATTCATGAGTATCTTATATTTTTGTGAATTTTGTTTGATAAGATAAGTTTATAAGATCAATATTTACAAAACATAATTGTACTTAGGTACTATTTATCATTTTATCCTATCTTATCCTATCCTACCAATCAAATTAAAGACAATTAATTATACTGGTTTGTTTTCTTGCCATATTTTAATATATTTTATGGAATTCCTGCAAAATACATTTACGCGTAAATCCAACAATTTCATGACAAATTATGCACATTTATTATTATGGATTAATTTAAATAATTGTTAATATTGTTTCCGCAAACAGTTATTATTACATATATTGTAGACCTTAGTTAAATCACAATTTACATACGGAAGGGAGTATTCACATTTCTCCTTGGCAATAGAGAGGGATACGTGGGTTTATTTATTATTGAAAAACAATATGCTAAACGTGATTGCAAATTAATAAATAATTCCACGGGTAATTAAAAAATGCATATTTGAAGGACCTAGCATCAGCTGAAGAGTTCACCACTATACATAATTTATATACAATGAGATAAACTTTTTTCTGTAATTTAAATCTAAGCATTCATGCAATATTTAAATACGTTTAATAATAATCCCTGCTCCATCAGATTCATTCTTCTGAATAATGATTTCGTTTTTTTCTTTTAATATCGAGCATAATAATTATCACCCCATTTTTGTATCGAAGAAAAACATGGATAGACGGATAGTAGACAAGTTTCATATATTCCACTCTCTTTTCCATATTACAATCGGGCAAAACCAGGGAGTAAAAACCTGTAAAAACCCACACTTCTGCTGCGAATTATATCGAAGGTACTTATTTGTGTTCGAACATAAGTGCACTTCAGCCTGTGACACAGTTAAATTGTAATATTGTTTGAGGGCACACAATTTTTAACGATTATTAAAATCTAGGATTTTATTTGTTATTACATTTAGGTACATGTAAATAGAAGCATAGGTTGTAAAGTTTTACAAGTTTTTTGTTGTAAAAGATTGTAAAGTTGCTGATTTAAGAAAATTCTTTATTTATTTACTAGCTGTTCCCCGCGGTTTCACCCACATTGCTCCGCTCCTGTTCGCCATAGCGTGATGATATATAGCCTTATAGCCTTCCTCGATAAATGGGCTATCTAACACCGAAATAATTTTTCAAATCGGACAGTCAGTAGACAGATCAGTAGTTCCCGAGATTAGCGCGTTCAAACAAACAAACAAACAAACTCTTCGGCTTATAATATTAGTATAGATTACCGCTGCTTGATTAGTGTACAAAGTTTGAATTTAAAGTTCATAAAATTCAAGTCCATAATAATTGACAAACATAAAGGTGAAGCTTTTAAAAGCTTGTTATAAAAATGAATCACTTTTTCTCTTGATTTAAGAGCAACTGATTTCGCTAATTATTATCTTTGTTTTAATTTGCTCCGAAAAAAAATCTAACGACCGTTTATATAATATTATTAATTTAGATTATTAACATTTACTTCACGCGTTTTACAGTGCGCGCGAATACGTCAGCAGTAACGCAATCTTAATAATAATTTAATATAATATAAATCTCGTGTCACAATGTTTGTCCTCAATGGACTCCTAAACCACTTAACCGATTATAATAAAATTCGCACACCATGTGCAGTTCGATCCAACTTGAGAGATAGGATAGTTTAAACATGTAGGTACCACGAGCGAAGCCGGGGCGGACCGCTAGTATTTTTATAAAAAAAATGTAGTAAAGTTCCATTATTATTAATTAAACATTTGAGTCATCATATATTATACATTATCCTTAAGCAGTAGCGCTTTTTTGTTCACCTCTTTTTAATATAGAATTCGAAAAATAAAAGATAGAACTTCCACCTCGTGCCTCAAATATACAGTATCGGAGTAAAATACCTAGCATAATATTTTTATTTTTATTTTCTATCAATGTTTGTTATAAGTTATAACACATAGAATCGGAAAATATTATAGAAAAATGGGACATGCAGCACAAATGAATGTATGTTTATATTTCATATTTTGTTTCATAAAATTGTTGTCAAACTTAATTACTGTTGGACAGTTTTAAATAAATATCGAAAACTATTTCTTACCATTGAGTTTCATTTTCACTTCCAATTTATTACAATACTAGCTTTCCGCCCGCGGCTTCGCCCGCGTTTTCAATGCAAACCCGTTCCCGTAGGATTTCCGTGATAAAACCTATCCTATGTCCTTTCTCGGGTATCAAAATATCTCTATACCAAATTTCATGCAAATTGGTTCAGTAGTTTAGGCGTGATTGAGTAACAGACAGACAGACAGACAGAGTTACTTTCGCATTTATAATATTAGTATGGATTACATTCTGCCTTTGGAGAACGAAAAACACCAAAAAATTTACTTGTGATTGAAAGTGGATTGAAAGTCTCCGGTCTCCACACAATGAATGATATTTTTTTTCTTGTTGTTGTTTTTTGTTGTGCACGAATTTTTGTCTATCGATAGGACAGTGGTTGTTTCTGTTAATTATTATCTATTATTAAGCAGTAATAAAATGTCCAGATTTCAGTTTTTATTATTATTTACTTCCTCTTGCTTTAGAAAGTTTATTTTTACTGATTTTTTATACCTCTGAGAGAATAGGGTAGTCTGGCAGATAATTTACATGTTCAGCTAACAATTCCATAAAATGATTACTCAAACACGAATATATTTGTTAATTTTTTGGTTTTTATAGAAGCACTATTACATTGTCATAAAATGTGTTTACCATTGACCACCGGTAAAGCTTTTGTATGGTTTTGCTAAACTAAAAACCTAAACTAAAGGGAATACATAACTAATATGTTATTCACATAAAGTGGTCACCCCAATTACATGTTATGTCAAAACAATAATAATGTCTGAATTAAAGACGCAGTTTGGTGTAACAAAAAAAAATAAAAAATAAAAATAATATTTATTTGCTTAAAACATGGTACAGAGAGATGTCAAAATATTTCGATTGTTCATCATGTTTTGCTTAGTCTAAAGCATGCAAATACTGTCTCAATTTAAATTAAATACAATATTGAAATTAATCACTTTGCAATTAATTGACAAATATCATTCCACAATAATTACATTTAAAGGCTATACATACAATTATAATAATTAACATTTATGGTCAAAAAATTCTTTTAAGCTATAAAAACAATTTAAGATCAACCATTTCTTTAGTTTATTTTTATATACATTACCTAAATGTTTGGTTTCGTATACATTTAGGAATACGGTTAAATATTTTTATGAGCATGATAGGCCCACTTTTAGAGTAAAGCGCAGTTTTACAACGTGGCACACTAAGTTTATCAGGGTCTCTAGAGGGAATAATGCTCACGTTAGCCGCCCTTGTGAAATATTGGGGGTGTTTTTTTACGAAGATACAGCTCTCCAGTATGTACATGGAAGTCAGAGTCAGAACGTTTAATTTTCGAAATAGTGGCCGACAGCTTTCTAACGGTCCAACCCCGCAAATGGCTCTAATACATTTTTTTTGAGCTAGGAATGCTCTGTTAACACTTGTCGAATTGCCCCATAATATTAGTCCATATCTTAAAATAGATGACACATAACCATGGTATGCAGTAAGAGCAGTTTTTTCAGAACTTATGGCCCTTAAACGACGTAAGGCGAACACAAATTTGTTGATACGCGAACATAAATGATTTAGGTATATGGGATTTCCAAGTATTCATTCAGCATAAAGTGTGCATTTGTAGTAACAATACATAATTTTCAAGTTTTTGATTCATGCATGACCAATTAGACATTAGTGCACTGTATAATATGATTTTTTATAATTTCATTTTCAATTCTGCAAAGATGCTTGATATAAGGTAACTGTGAAGTTGATATATAGACGAGTCTGTTTGTTGAAAATATCTATAGGATACTTTTTATGGCAGAAGCTTAGGTACTATGATATGTACCTATTATAGAAAGGCTGTCTCTAGATTTTTTTTAAGTGTGAAGCCAGTGTAAAATGTATTTGGGCGTACTAACTATTGAATTTGCTTTAATTTTTTTTAAATAAATATTGAATTAAAGTAATCTATACTTCAATCAAAACTTTACATTGTTTTTAAAACGCACCAAAATAAGTGCGGTTAAATTGAAAAAATCTATTAGTGAAAATAACGGAAGCAATTAGAGCTTACTGAAAGACAATTTAATCTATGTAAAAAACATAGCAAAGGACGAAGCTGGAATAAATTACTGTATCTAATTAAGATCGAGGAATGCAATGGGCGGCTGTGCTTTCAGAAGTCTTCAAGGTTTCTTCGACCAGCAGCTCTGTCAGTAGCCGCCGCGCACCTTGCCTTGGCGCACGTGCAATCAACAACCTAATAAACACAACTTAGAGGTTGTTGTATGCACAGGAGAGCCGAATCGAAATCGAAGTTCGAACGAAGTCGATATCGAGTCGTGACATTTGAATTCCGCGCGTGAATTTTTGGCGGGATTTAGTTGTGTTGCTCAAGATAAGAATTGGTGATTTTATACGCAGTCTGTGGTGAGTTTCTTTTTTCAGTATTAAGATGTGTCTACACGTTGTGCAATTTTCATTTTTTATGTACATTATAAAAGGTTGCCATTATAAAACAAAGACATGAGATGTTGATGTAATTAAATATTAATTAATGAATTACTGAGTTAAATGGCAATAAAAATCCTATTATTGTTTTATTGCAGTTCACGAAGTAATTTTATCTTTCAAAGCGTTTAACCTATTTTATGATACTGTTTGAATAAATACATAATCGAAGTTGACTGAACAATAAATATAATACTTTATTGATCAAATACGAAGAACAATGAGTCAGTGCTGAGAGAAAAATGAATCCAAAAATATTAAAAATAGAACAATGATTAAAAATTGCTCATCTTGGCACAATTATTTTCGAAAACAAAGAATTGCCTTGCAGACAAGAGAGCTACAATTTTTATTAAAACAATCTCTTGTCGATCTTTCTTTCATCTCATATTCTATGTGAAAACCATAATCTTCGTATTATATTATTTACTAGCTTTCCGCCGGCGGCCCCGCCCGCGGTTTCAAAGAAAAACTCGCATAGTTCCCGTTCCCGTGGAATTTCCGGGACAAAACCTATCCTATATTACCCGTGGATAGCTTTCGAAAGGTGAAAGAATAATTAAAATTAAAATTTAAAATCGGTCCAGTAGTTTATGAGTGTACGGGCTAGCCGTTGTTAAGCCCATACAATGAGCCTATTCATTACAATAATATTAGTGTAGATTATTACCTACGCGAACAAACAAAAAAAAAATTACAAAAAAAAAGTCTAAATAATTCAAGCTAAACTAATAGTTATCTATGGTTTGCGATTTTATTTATTACTATTTTTTATTTTGATAATTTTTAGTAGGTATCTAATGTATATCGTATGTATACTTATCATGTTAAATAAGCTTTTGATGCATCGTATCAGGTTTAGGGGATGAAACCAACTTATGTAAAAACTTAGTAAATCATGCTCTTTGTAATGTTTATGTATTACATATTATTGAACCTGTTTTGTGAATGGGTGGATTTAACTAACCTTAAAATGCATAAATGACCCATAGGTTTTTTAATAGGTATATTATATTTTTTAATTCTACGGAAACGTTCAGTATTGCCATGACTATTTGACAAATTGACAGTTGACGTTTTAACAATAATAATGTGCCCTTGTTGCAATATTAATAGGTACGTCAACCTTATTAACTTATAATAATAATTATTATTAATATATTATAATGTATTTACCTAGTTTATTATACTTCCTTATCCATTTACTGGAATTATAGAATTACTCATTGTTCTAGAGTGTTCTTAAAATTTTAACACAAAAATATGTAACGTGAAACATTAAAGTAATAAACCACTTTTTATTATTCTTGATTTTAAATTTATTTATGCAATTAATACATACGTATGGTAACTTTAAGATGATTATTTCTATTGTAACAATAAATCGTCTTTTTTGTTATGTTGTATAGGTACTTTAAACTGGTATTCGTGTAATTAAAAATTCGTAATAGTAGATGAGATTATATTTCTTAATTAAATAACATTCCGCCCACGCTCTATGGTCACGTACGCAGTTTTTCACGTAAGTACAAAATTTCATCCCCTTCTCCTGATGTTAAATGTCGTCACAGAACATAGCAAAATAATGGAATATGTATTAAGTTATTACTTAATAAATAATAATAGTTATTAGTATTATTTATCAATATGTTTTTTTGAAACGCCTTTAAAAATATTTTTTTAATTAATTGAAAAGATTTATCACACCAAATCATTGGTTCGAATTTTATTACTCTAATATAATAAATCTAATATTTAATGCAATACTGAGTATCCACATTGTGGTACATTATAGTTGCATGGGTGCGAAGTAAAATACCTATACAAAAACAATATTTGAAGCGGGTTGTTAAAAATTTGAGTTCAACAGAGCAGAACTTCACTAAGCGTATAAACAGTTTAACATTGATTTTAGTGCTCTAATTAAAAACTAATTTGTAGTCAAACTATGTTCTTTATAGGCCAACTGCTGAGATCTCCCAGGAGAAGGGTGTTTAGAATTTTAAATAGTTACGAGTTTTGCGTAATCGGGTCTGTAAAACCCACCTGAAGTGTCACTATATAAAAGGTATAATAGTGTATTCTACGTATTTTGTAGTAAAATTAAATATTTTGATATGGTTGGTACCTTTACTGTTTGCAAAAGTTTAATTATAGAAATGTAAGTTATAGTTTTTACTATAACAAACTGAATTAAACTTTTGCAAGGAAATAGTATTTTGGCCTGTTTGAAGCGGTTTTTAATTAACGGCGTATGTTGGGCGTACGACTACGACATGAATTATAAAAAACAAATACCGAATAAGAGTGGGGAGCGTGAGGTTTTTTCGTTACGGAATTTCTGGATTCGGTCCCCGCGCTCAAGGCCCGCGATAGAAGCTATGCAATAGCTTATTAATGTGATGAAAGAACTATTTTTTTTTTCAAAGTCTAATGAATGCTTAGGGGATTTTATTAAAACCACGTATCATTGAAGAAATAACTTGACCAAGATCACGGCCATGTGATCTTGGTCAAGTTATTTCTTGACAATATCATGTCAAAATATTTAAAACGCAAGGTCACATAACATTAATTGGACCTTCAATTTTATTTCATCTGCACTAAAATTTATTATAATTATGTACTTGTGACATCGGATCTTTTTTTTTTCCGTTTCCGAAGCGTTTCGAAATTTTGGGCTGTAGGCTGAATATGTTTAAAAAATTGAAGGCTAAATATTCACTTAATGATATTTTGAACAAGTTAATTAAAATATGCAGCATTTTATTTGGAACTATTTTATTTGAATATTTAATTTTATGTATTTAAATTTCCAGTCTTCCTTCTAAAAATTTTATGGCTTTTAAAGCTTCGAATTACTTAATTATTGTGAGCTTATCCTGCCGGTAATATGTTTAAAAAAAGTTTAATAACGTTCAGGAATTCTTTTTATTTTTATTACGTTTTGCGGACATTTTTTATACCTACTGAAACATTACGCAGATGAACATAACAATAAAACATTCTTTGTAATTACCTGAAAAGCTCTGACTCTAGCTTTTGTTTTAAATTTCGCATTTTTGGGTGACAGATGGACATACATGTGAATTGCTATTAACATACGTAGTATATTATTATTAGTCTGTGCTATTAACCTAATGGTAATGGTTAGGATAACTACAACTGAGAAAAAAAATTGATTTTCATAAGATATTCTTTTTTGCTTGAGACTTTGAAAAAAATAATTCTAACTGGGGAAAAAATTCAGAAATTAGTTAATATTGTTTTTGTCTGGTGTTTTATTTAATATTATATACGATTCAATTAAAGATTATATACATAGATATTAATTAGGAATAAAGTATAAACTTAGAATATTATTTATAAGTTTAATTAAAAGATACTTAATAAAATATTACCGTAGATGATGTCACGAAGGTTTAACAATTTATTAATGTACAAAAGCCAATTGTATGTACACAATATTACGCAGTAACTATTTGATTTATTACTAACTAAGAACAACATTGGTTTCCGCGATTTACATTAATTTTAAAATTATGCATCGAAGTATTCGAAGTGTGGCAAAAATCTCGCATTTTATGTGTTGTGAAATAGACGTGATAATCATGTGGAAAACTTATGCAAGAATATTGCACTTGATCTGATTTTGATGCTTATTGTGATGGTGAATTATTGATGATATAGTTAAACACCAAAATAGAAAACTTAATCAGTATTATAATTGTTTTCCTATATAAAAGAAAAATGATTCGTTGTTAAATACAAAAAAGATCACATTCACACATTAAAAGAAATATTTTTTGAAGTACATAATATACCTATGTTTATATAGGTAAAAATATAATACATGAGTAATGTGAATCATAATATTGATGTTCAGTAAACAACCTTTACATTTTGTGACATCTTCACAGTTCAAATAGTTAAACACACGCTAGTTTAAATTATAACACCTTGAACTTATTATAATGTCCAAAGCCGAAGGATTAAGTTGTTGAATACAGAATACATTTAAATGATTCAATTGATTCATGAATTACAATAATCTAAGCAATGCTCAGAGATAAAAGATTTTGCAACGCTCCTTGTAAGGAAAGAAATTTATTTTCTGTACAAAGGCACAGAGAATGCGGTTGCCAGACTAAAAAAACTGGCTGAATAAATTGAACCCTTTGACAAAAAAACAACAATGTCTATGGTCTAGTCATGTGAACTGGCCTTGGTCGTAAAATGATCTTGATTTTTCTTTTTCAAATGCAACACGATTTATAAAAACTACAAAGAGAGGTTCGTTGTTAAATTGTAAAAACTTTAAAGCTATTTTAATTTTTTATGTGACATAAAACCATGTTTGGCGAGACATCGCGTTGACCTCTTTATACCTATTGTCCCATTTAAAAGATAGCAATCCATTATTCTGAATTTCGTGTATTTTTGGCGGCAAAAAATAAACGACAACTCCACATAATGAGACTATTTTAATAATCGTGCTGCAAAACATTATGCAACTGTTTTTATTTAAGAACGTGAATTTGAATCTGGGCCTACGAATGCAGATAATAAATTGTTAATAAAATAATGTGTAGTGGCATTGAGCCGTGAGCGGCCGCAGCTGTGCCGGGTCAATATCCGTAACGATATGATCGCTTTATGCAATAATGTGACAACATTATCAACTATATCAACTTCACTAAACTAACGTTGAGATCTTTTAATAAAGTCATAATATATAATTCGGGATTTTTCCTCAAGAAAACCTAATCACTAGAATATAATGCCAATGTTAATTGTACCTACCTGGACGTTGGAAAAATCAGATTAATCGGAAAGTGCAAAAACTAAAAGAAAACTCGTTATTTTACAATTTTCGCACTTTATTTGCTTCAGACGATGGAAGATCAAAAACTTACATCTTGTTGAATATTTAAACTAATTCAAGTGTTCTATTTATATATTCAAAAACTTTTAATAAGCATTGATAGTAAGATCCGCCAGCAGCACGTGACAGAATTCCACCTCATCGCTATTCGTAATCCGTCACTGGTTGTGCAACCCGACCGTGAATTGCTCTGTGACCATAAGCTGACGCAATGGTTACATCCGTAAGTATGGAGTTATGTATTCAATACTTTAGTTTGTAAATGTTAATATCGTTCGAATTGCGACATGAATACGATTAGATGAGATATATGTATTTCCATTTTAAGTTTTTTTACGAAGCTTTATGTTTAGGTGTGTATATTTATTGAGATTTGAGACGTGATTTTTCATACGTAGGTATGATGTTAATATAAGTCATTGCAGCTTACTAATGAATACGATTTAATGAGGTTTTAATGAGGTTGTTAGATATTGTGCTTATAGGTTAACATTTTCCGTTTCTACGAATATTGACGAGTAAATTTATTATTAAAACGTGATTTCTAATGAGTATAAATTTAATGTAGGCACATGCTTCTAGCTATTAATGAATAGATACTATTAAGTTTTTATAATCTTTTACATCACTTTTTACTACTTTTATATGAAGACCTTAGTATAGATTATTAGTAAGTATTCATATTTCTTTTGCTACACGATTTTTCACGAGATGTAAGAAAGTATGATCATAAAAGTTAATTCTCCCAATACAGTATTCGAATCAAAGTTATGAGTTTACAATATTACATAACAAAATACCCCCATTAGCCATTACATATAACATAATTGCTCTCATGCTACGTTACTCTTAATAACAATTAACAATGTAGTTATATGAAACGTTACGTATCATTTGTTTCAACGCCACAATCTGTCTGTACTCTGCAGGTCAGTTACAGAATACACTCAAGATGTCATGATTCATAGTCACAGCTATCGCGTGTAATGGCGGCCACAATTCAATGATCCTTCACCCAATAACTTAGAAGTGTTTCGATTTATAATCCTTAACGAATTACTGTTCAAATAAATAAGAAAAATGATGGTACAGTCGAGTCTCGTTAATTCAAACCTGCGATAATTCGAACCTCTCTATAATTCAAAGTTATCACGAGGTCCCTACAAAATCTCTTGATATTTCGAAATAAATCCATACATTTTTGTGCACTTGGTAATTCGAATGAAAATACCATTGCTTTATAACAAAACGACGCGTTAATTCGAACTCATCGGCGTCCAACACTCGACAATTAAAAGTTTTTTTTTTTTTTTTAAATCTTTATTTAATACGAGAGTTTGATCATACTTGATCATGTCACTCTCAAAAATAAAATCAAAACATAACATAACAGATTATTCTAACAGTACATAATAATTATCTACATTAACATAATAATTATCTAACGTCTACTTAAACCTAAGGATACAATTTTAATTAATTTTCTTGCTTCATTTGAGGTCGGACAAGCTAAGATACTATTACAAAAGCCTAAATTGAACCGACAATCAAATAATTCCTTCCTCTCTTCTTCATTCCGGACACATTCCATCAAAATATGATATGTATCTTCAATTATACCACAAAGGCTGCAATTAGGGGAATCCGACAATTTCATGAGATGTGCAAATCTATTTAATGGAATGTGTCCAGATCGTAACCTCAAGGCTAAAACAACTTCTTTCCTTCCCATATTGGCATTGTCAATCCAAGCGCACCTTGCTAATGTGTTCTGTATGGTCTTATACCAAACTCCCTTTGAGAGTGATCTTTCATCAAAATATTCTTTCCACAAGTTAACACAATCCTTTTTTACTTCACTAAGCAATTCAGTATAAAATGGTATAAATTGAGTTTGTTCTCCATATTCAAAAGCCTCTTGGGCTAGTTGATCGGCTTTTTCGTTACCGTCAATACCAATATGGGAAGGAATCCACTGCAAAACTACCCTTCTTTTATCTGTATTCAATTTACAAACCAAACTAAGGATCATGTAAGCTACCGGAAGGCCCCGGCGACCCGAGGTGCAAAGAGTCACATGCTGGAGCGCACTTCTTGAGTCTGTCAGTATAACATATCTTCCATCTCCTAACGAATCGACATACGATAAAGCCTCAGCTATAGCTAATAATTCTGCGTGCATAATGGACATATTTTTATTATTTATAGACAGCCTAATACACTCTTTATTACTTGAATTAAAAAATGCTACTCCAATACCACTCTCAGTCTTCGATGCATCTGTAAATATTTTTCCATAAGACCCATACGTTTGGTTTATAAACCGAATACTTACAAATTTAAGACTTAAAGGGTGATAGTAAGCTTTTGGTTTGTCTATTTTCTTTATATGTGGTATAATTAAATTACTTATATCAAGATTGCTTACCCAAGTTTCAAGTTGGAACTGTTCCATCTTAACACTCTTTATTACCGGTACCGACTGTAATTTTTCGTGAATAGATAATAACAACGGCCTTCTTTTGTTTCTCCAATACCGATTACTTCCAACTTCAGCCAATTTATTAATTAACTCAATAGTCTTATTATTTGTAAATGAATTACACTTTAACCAAAACTTACTTCCCAAATATCGACGTCGAATATACAATGGACTCAAATGGAGTTCGTTTTCCATAACGTGAATTGCCGTACTTTTTATAAAGCCTCCTATAATCCTCAAAAATATATTCTGTACCTTATCCAGTTTAGACAACTGTGACGTACTTCCACTATCATAGAGAAAGCTAGCATAGTCACATCTACTCCTAACTAGAGATAAATACAATCGTCTTAGATGTTTTGGATGGACTCCCCACCCTGCACCCTGAAGAGCTCTGAATATATTAGTGAACTTGAGCATCTTTTCTTTTACATAATGGATATGTTTTGACCATCTCAAGGATCTATCAAAACACACCCCTAAATATTTCACGTTATCAACTACTTCGAGTGCAGTCCCATCCACAGTTAACTTAACAACATCCCTCCTATAACCAGACTTAAACAGACACACTTTACTTTTAGCTACTGATACTGTTAATCCCAAATACTGAATAAGAACTGAAAACTTATTTAAAGCTGCCTGTAATTCACTAACTGCCGTACCTATGCTACTATTAGTTACAAACAAAACAAAATCATCCGCATACTGAGATATTCCTAAAGTTCTAGATTGTAATTCTTTACACACGTTTATTGTTGCTACATTAAATAATAAAGGCGAAAGCGGGTCTCCCTGTGCGAGCCCTATGTTTGTGTATCTATAGACGTCATTGTTAAAATTAATAACACGAAGTCTCCTATTCTGCAAAAAGTTCCATAAATAATTACATATTTTAGTTCCGGCTTTTACGTTTTCATCTAAAATTCTTAAGAGAGATGTAATATCCACGTTATTGTATGCATTTTCAATATCAATGAAACAAGCAATGGTTACGGAACCATTCGACAAACCTATCTGAATTTGGGTGGTTAAATTAGAAAGACTATCTAAACAAGATTTCGTCCTCCTAAAGCCAACAACACTATCATTAAACATGGAATGGTATTCAAGATACCACTCGAGCCTATTCTTCAAGATGCAGTGAAAAAGTTTGCACAGGCAAGATATAAGAGAAATCGGTCTTACTGTAGTTTCGGAGTTTGAGTTCTTTTGGGCTTTTGGTATAGGAAAAATATTAATATTATGCCATTGTGATGGAACAAAGCCTTCACAAAAAAAGCGATTAAAAAGTTCAAGCAATATAACCTTCGCGTTATCAGGAAGATTTTTAACCATGGAATAGGATATTCCATCGTTACCCGGACAACTATCTTTAGATTTCATCACATTTTCAAGTTCCTGTATCGTTAAAGGGGTTTCAATGTGTGAATTTGATGAGTAAAAATCTGGTTTCAAGTTACTGACATAATCAGGACATAGATTTTTTAATAAGGTATCAGTTGCTTTTCGGTCCACATATGTTGTTGGTCTACGAAAGCCTTTAAGCCATCTCATTCTTTGCCACATTTCAGTTGAACTTATATTACTACTTAAGTCAGAACAAAATTTTTGCCAGGATTCACATTTTGCTTGGCGCATAAGCTTTTGACTTACTGCAACAGCATTTTTGTATTTATCAAAATTAAGAGGAGTAGGATTTCTGCGAAAACATCCCAATGCTAAACGGCGTTCTGCCACTGCCTTAGATAATGTGGCACTCCAGTAAGGTTTGGGTTTAAAATTGCGGCTTGGATCTAAATTAATTTTATAATTTGGAATATGAAGATCAGCTGATATATCAATAAAATTAATAAAATTGTTGTAATCATTTTGTAAGCTATTTGTAAATTTGAACTCAACAAATAAGTCTTTTAGACAATTTTTATACATAGGCCAGTTAGCTTTTTTATAATTTCTGCGATAAATATTATTAAATGAATACTTTACAAAGCCAGAAGAGAGTTTAATTACGTAATGATCACTACCTAAAGATTCATTGAGAACGTTCCACGTGAAATGCATTGCAATATCCGACGTCGACAAAGCTAAATCTGGAGACGATTGCTGCAAAATACCATCAACCATTCTGAAACGAGTCGGTCTACCATCATTCAACGTTACAAGATTTTTTTCACAGCAGGCGTCAAAAATATTATTACCTCTACGATCATTTTTATAGGACCAAGTACTATGATGTCCATTCATATCACCTAAAATGAGTGCATTACTTCCTTCCCGTGACAACAATTCCATCCAATCATGTAAATCAGTATTTACAGATGAAGGACAGTACACCGACACGATATTTTTCAAAAATGAACAGTTAAAAAGACTTACTTGTAAAATTTGAATACCTTCATTAGAAATAGAAGTAGGCCTCACGCTTGCCTTAATCGACTTATGAGTCAGAATGGCTACCCCCCCATAACCATCACTTCGATCACAACGAAATATATTGTAATCTTTAATATGAATCACTTCATCCGGCTCCAACCACGTTTCATTTAATACTGCAATATGAATGTTTTCTTGGGTAAGCAAACTTTCTAATAGAACAATCTTAGGTTTTAAGCTTTGACAATTCCATTGAATAATGTTTAATTTTAAATAACAGATTTTATCCATTACTAAACTTAAATACACTATCTACAATGTTCTTAACTAACGGCCAATCTGATATGTTCTCTACCATCAAAAGTATAATCCATTCAATGCATGTTTGTATCAATTTACTTATTTTAGCTTGCCAACTAAGTTTATTCAAAAATACTATATCTTTCAGCTTCAATAACAACTCGCTAAAGTTAATTCTATCACTAGATGCCGCCGGCTGATCTTTTGGTTTTTCGTCTTTAATCTCTTGCTCCGATGCCGATGATGAAAAATCCCAATCCGATACCGAATTCTTTTGAAAATTATTTCTGGTTTTTATTCTTCTCTTTTTAGGTACAGCTTTCTCTTGTTTTTGTTCGTGAATTTCAACTTTTGTTTTAACAATATCGGCATATGAAGGAGTATTGTCGGAAACTTTAATCGGCGTTGGAAATATATTAGAATTTAAATCAGGTGGAGGATCTTTAGATTCTTTTTCGGGTTCAATCGCTGTTTCGGGCGCAACATAAAGCGTGAGAGCTTTTCTATAAGTGCAACTAAAATCTGCCATTATGTCACGTATTTTATGTTCTTTAATAAACATCGGACAAGTTTTAGAAAGCGCCATATGCTTACCACCGCAATTAATGCATTTGAACTCCATTGTGTCGCAATTGGCGTGATATCCACCGCATTTAGGGCACACTACTTTCGACGACGGGCATCTTTTGATCGTGTGACCTAGTCTCCAACATTTTCGGCACTGTGAAACCGAGTGTACGTATTTTTCTACGTCTACCCTCAAACCGTCTACATAAACGCAGGGGGGTTTATACGATCCTTTAAAACATAAACGAATGGTCTCGCAAAGTTCCCAATTGTCTCCTTCTCTCCGCCTACATCTCTGAACAGACACTAACTGGGCCGGGTAATCACATTGTACTCGACTCTTTATTTCTTCATCATTTAGTTTCAATTCAACATTTCGTATCACTCCATATGTATAGCTAACTTCCATGGCCTGTTGTACTTTAAAGCCCTTTTCTTGTAGGTACGTTGATGATAATATTTTATCAGCATGGGAATGTTCGTTAAATTCAATGCGAATACGATATGGATTCAGATATTTTATTCTTATTACATTAGATATATTAAGCTCTTTAAACAACTTAGCCAGTTCGAATTGCTTCGGCATTTTATCTGGGTGGGATACATAGACTTCAATTTTCTCATTATTAGTATTTCTCTGCTTTTTTTCCTTCCCTTTTACAACTTGCCACTCATTTTCATCCTTTTCTCTCTCCCTTTTCCTCTCTCGTCGAACTCCCATAATACCATCATCTTCGATATCATCAGATTTTTTACAAAGTTCTATAGCCGTCTCCATAATTTCGTCCCGCAAAATATCACTATCATTACCATCAATAAAGTCTTTCCTAGAAACCGTCTCTTCATATTCACTCACACACACACTGTTATTGTCCGCATGCGACATGCTGGCGCCGTGCGCTGTGCACCGTCACGCTCGAGCGCGTCCGTGTTTATAAACAAAAGCAAAAACAAAATAATATCCCGCAAAGAACACTAGACGCGACCACTCGCACGAACGCCGCAACGAGACAGACAATTAAAAGTTGCAGAGAGAAAGAGGCGAAAAGATTGTAAGCAGGTAGTCAGGTAGGTACATTTTGTGACAAGTTCAAACTTGTTCAATGAGCCGTTGTTTTTGTTATGATTAGTTTGACTTTAAACTTCTCATAAATTGGTATGTTTAGTTATCATTCGGTTACTGTAGAATAGTATTTAATAAATAATATATGAATTTGAATTTGAATAATTGATTAACACTTAATAATTCGAAGTTATATTTTTTTCTCTCACAAATTTCGAACCATTTGATATTTCAAACTCTTGATAATTCGTAATATTTTGAGTGTCCCTCGAGTTTCGAATTAACGAGAGTCGACTGTAGCTATCCTGATAAAATATTAATAATTTTTGTCTTAAAAATAGACTTCTTTTTGCGATAATTACCTATAATTTGACGTACTTAATTATGTAAAGGTAATAAATATTATTAATGTGTGAAAAGTCAATTGACCGATTCACAAAGGGCAGTAAAGATAAAATAATTAAAATCTTTTTTTTTTTCCTCCATAATACTTAAGTTTGACTTTTTTGTCTTTGATAATTTGTAACTGCTATAAATTATAATCTTTCGGATTTTTGTTATTATTAAAAATCTTATGAAATACATTAATATTAAAACAGCCAACAATAAGCTAACTAACTATTTTCCTGCTTATTAATACTTAATCTAATTTTAACAATCTGTTTCCATTAATTACATTGCTCAAGCCTGTAATAGGCTTAATAAAATATATATTGGCAAGTTCAATGTCACAGGTTGCATACCCACATCCCGCCTTTCACTTTTGCCTGAAGTTCACGGTCATCCTTCTTACTGGACGCTGCCTTCGTAATACGAACTGAATGCACACACTTTCAAAATGTATCCTTCCATAGATTGAATTTTCAAACACTTTTTTAACTGTCAAAATTGTTGTCTATGGCTTATGAATTTATTGTTTGTGGTATCTAACTTTAGCTGACATTACATAGGTATTTTGGGAATATAATCACAGTATAATATTAATATATTATTTTGCATGATAAACTTTTTTCATGTATAAAAACGTATATTATTCGTTTAATGAAATTTTATTTTAGGTTTGTGACGTAAATACACACCTTTATTTATGTAACTATTTAAACTTTTTTCCTTCATTTAGGTATAACCGGTTCCTTGTTCGAGAGTCGAGACAGCTTTGTTATATTTGCTAAATGCAATATACGAAAATTACATTACTTAAAGGTTTTTCCTGAGAAATACTTAATGTGTCATTGTTATTTAAAAATATATGCATGATATAACTACAAATCAGTATTTTTTAACAAAAAGCTGAACTGCTTTCAAGTGGTCAGAACTTAGCTTTAAATGGGACCACTGGAAGACACTAGCTTTGAAACAAAAAAAAATCATCAAATTGATTCAGCAATTCGAAAGTTCTGAAGTTGCACCCCAATAAAAATACAGACGAATTGAGTTTTTTTAGTCGATTGAAAAGTAATAAAACAAACTATCGGAGCTTTTTAATTTTTAATAATAATATCACTTAACAATAGCGCGTATTTTCCTATACTTTTAATTGAAAATAAAAGAAATATAAAAGGCTTTTAATCTCATAAACCCGAGTGACTAAACAACAGACAAGTTGGAACAAAATCACGCGGAAGCTGGCAAGTCCGGTTTATTTGCTTCGTAAGCCTCATTTATATTCATTCCTTTATAATCAACGCTATTTTTATTATCATTTCATATGACAATGCTTTTAGGTTTTTTAATGACTCGTTTAGCTTTGCGTCATATGATAATGCATCCAAAATAACTTGACGCGAAAAATAAATGATAAACGAAGGATTAAAAATTAGAATTATGAACGAAAGCAAATAG
This sequence comes from Colias croceus, assembly GCF_905220415.1. Taxonomy (NCBI): domain Eukaryota; kingdom Metazoa; phylum Arthropoda; class Insecta; order Lepidoptera; family Pieridae; genus Colias; species Colias croceus. The sequence continues at coordinate 420,060 of NC_059555.1, forward strand.
AACAAAGCAATCAATTTTGAAATTGGTACACGCTTTTGGGCGCGATTTTGACCCACTTTAAACGGCCAGATTTCGTTCAAACTTTGTAGATTTATTGAGGACCGATGACAAGACACTAATTTGATAAAATTTTCTATTTTTTAGTTCGGTTTTCTATAATTTAAGCGTGTTTTTTAGTTTTTTTAAACTATTATTATTCTATTAAGAACTGTACAAAATGAAGATGCCCATTTATTGTCTGTGATTATTTGGCGGGAAAAAACGAGGGGAAAAAATCTCGGCTAATTTATCTCCTTTTCTTCGTAGTGAAATGCGTGTGCGATTACGCATTATTTACTACATCTATGGCAATTTCTTACATTATTATTCATCATTATAACTTCAAATCTTAAAACAACATAATATCATACGTTTATAACTTTAAACTGTCATTGTGTAATAAAGATTTATGACAAAAACTATCAATCGAATTCCTTTAATATCCGGGAGTGACAAAAACATGTCAGTGGCTTGCTGAATCATGTCTATTACCTGGTAATGTATAATATAAAGTATATTATTAATTATATTATCTGTACATACAATTACAGATTATATGTGTGTTTGTCTAAGTGGTTGAATTTTAATTGTTGCCATATAAGCCGAGAAATGCAATAGAATGTACTCGATTTAATAGACGTTTTATTATCTATGTTGGAAATTAAGGGCTTATGTTTTAATAATTATTTGTACCTAATGGTTTATTGTGTACACATACCATTTTATTTTTTAATTAGATTTCAATTTAAAATTCTTTAATTCAATCAAATAATTGAAAAAAATATTTGTTTATTTATAAATGTAATTCTATATTATCTATCCAATATCTGTCATTAGAAATAAATATAAATCGCTTCAAAACTCGTGAACGACTCGAGCAATAAATCCTTAATTCTCTCCATCAGTCCTCTCGTTTTCCCTTTTCAACTAAAGTTGGCAATCCACTTGCAGCAGTCTTACGTCTTTCCATTTACGCTTATATAGGCGTAACACACCAGCAATTAATGATCAAAGGCGATTGCTAACCATCAACTCTTTTGCCTACTCTCACAAAAAAAGTAAAAATAGAGAACTAGCCAACCAGCAAATGTTCAAAGGTAGTGCTGGTTGCTTCTTTGCCAAAAAAAAGTTAAAATTACGTGAAAAATAGCTAATCTATTTTTCCCATACAAACCACTTGGTTCCAACTGACATTTGACGTCAATCAAAGTAAAACAAAAGAGCGTTAAGATTATCTCGGATAAGGTTAATAAAGTAATTTGCATGCGTTTAAATAATGATTGAGTTGGATTAAGTAGTAAAATTTATTGAGAGAGAATTTTGAGATACATTTTTCACCTTGACAAAAATACAGTCATAAGATTGAAATGCAAGTGTTTCGGAGGTTCTCAGGTTAAACAAGTTAAGAATAAATGTAAGTAAAATTTTCAATTGGGTATATGTTTGTATAATATTATTATTCGAATACATTGAGATATACATATGGAGACGACACCGCCTTCATCACTTATGTTCCGCTCAACCACAGACTAATAATAATATCTATACTACGTATACAACCTCAACATATCTACGCCATATGGCGTAACTGCACGCCCATTTTTTATTTGTTTTAAAGTGAAACGCATCAAATATGCCTTCGTGTGTGTTACGATATTGCACAATAACTGTGTAATGTAATGTAACTCTTGTATTTTATTTTTGCCTAACGGATCTTAGTCGTCCATTAATGTACATAATAATTCAATAAAGGATATTTTATTTATGTATTTATTTAATACGGAAAAGTGCAAAGGAATTACTTTCATCGGTAAGTACCTAGTTAACTAGATAATAATTTTTAAAAGTTAGAGCAAAAAATGGCGCACAGATTTTGTTCGTGGTGTCTCCTCCGTACGAAGTAATATTATCTCAATGTTCGAAAACGCACTCAATGAACCAATTCAGGAAAAGAGAATACTTAAATCAATTAAAGAGAACCAAGTAACAGCTAATAAAATATCTAGGTACTTACATATTTATTTTTTGCGTTAATAGTGTTTTGCTAATGAGTCTAATACAACTATACCTACAACTATTAATTTGATTTAATTTGTACCTTTAATTTGATTACAAAAAATAATCGTGACCAAGGCACCATTTATTTCAAAAAATGTTAAGTTGTTGTACAAATTGTATGTTAATATTCCGAGATAATAGACTTCAAGCTGCAAGTTCATAATAATATCAATCTAGGCTAGGTCTAGAAAAACAGTGTATAAATAATTTTACTGTCTACAGCAAGGTGCTTGCAACCTATGGAGGATTGCTATTTAATAATTAAATAGAAAATTTAAAGCGACAATTTTCCTAAACATCTGTAGAAGTAAACTAAACTTCTGATTTCTAAGATTTGTAAAGAAACTTTACCATATCTATTTAAAAATCTTTGCATTAATAACTATGATCCCTATTTTGTAATAGGAAAAATTATTTCTTCTGGATAAGTATTTAAAATTTATCAAGCATCTTCAACATCTTAACTTTATCTTTCTATAATAAGTTGAACTACTTATAAAATTAATTGTTTCTGAAATATAGACTTGAAGAAAACTTCCTATAAAATATAAACATGTTAAAAACTGAATATAATAAGTATGTACCTATTTAACTTCTTACTTGATATTCTTTTCCGCATACTAAAAATGATACTAAATGCCAAATATTAGACAGGAAATAAAAACTCGCGTGAAAGTAAAATGGCGCGTAAACAAAAAATGTGCTTCGAATTTGACATAATATTTTGTTCTTTGACATTTTGAATGTATAATTTGTTCAGAATTTGAAATCTGAACAATTTTGCTGTTTTTGTTATTCAGAATAAAATAGAATCGGTAAAATAACTAAAGTATGTTAATTATAATTGCAATTAACAACGCTATTATTTTAGAAAACAATAAGAACCGATTTTCGCGCCAATTGTGAGGCGCGAAATGTCATTCTGACTGTTATCTTTTTTCTCCATATTTTGTACCAGTAAGTTCCGAATAATTGCCAGTTTCAATCGTAAATATTGCTTTCGTGATAACCTAACACGCTCGTCGCTTCGCTCCTCGCTACCTATTTGAATATTTACGCTGGCCGCTGCCGTGACTCGCTCGCTTCGCTCGCTTGGCTCATGAGGTAGTTCAAAAGTTAATAAATATTTTCTACTCCGGGAGGCTGTCAACCCTCAAAGTTTATTATAATTATGGAATTATTTTTCTTGGATAGTTCGCAATGTTATTTATCCACTTTGGTTTAAAGTACACAATGTACTTAATAGTTGCTCCTTAAATTGACACATCTCATTCTTCTATTGTTACGACATATTTACATAACAAAGGTTCCTTGCAGTTTCCTATATATCTAGGTACTTGCAGACAAAGAAATAATGTCCGCATTACCTCTTTGTTAGGTAATGAGTTTTCATATTATGTACCTAATTACAAAATCTTATCAAGTTCAAAAACTATGAAAAAGTATTAAGTACCTAATAAGAAGCTAATAAGTATGTATCTTTTTATTCTAATGCACACATCCAAACCTCTTTTATGTGCATAAATTAGATAGACTTCTCATATAAATAACGTTTTTGCACGTAAATTAAAATGCGTTTTCTTTATAAACCAAACAACACGTCCACGTCCCGGTCGTTTTTAAGAACCTCGATAGAGCAACGTTAATATAGTCGTAAATTTAAAAATTAAATAAAATCATTAAATATAATTTATAAATAAATTACGATTTATTACGCCCTTAGCGTAATTAGTATTAACTTCTTAATTAAAATTAAAAACAATTACTCATCACAACTTTGAGTGTACAACTTCAAGGCAAATAATAATTTATAATTATATTTCGGAGAAACCAACTTAATTAGACAAATTCTTTCATGACAATGTTTATAACATAAATCCCTGATAGAGGCTATTGTTTTATAACTATCTCGACTCTAAGGAGTCACTGATTTTCTATAAAAAATGATATTCCTATAAACAACCGAGAAAGTATTGCTATTTATATGCTTACAATAAGCATATTGGAACGAAGTTCCTTATTGCGCGTTGTAAAAGGGGGCTAGACGGAAAAAATTTGACACTTTTTGCCTCCCTCCCTCTCTCATAGAAAGCAAGTCAGCGATTGTATTTTAGTAGGTTCGTTCCATCCGGGTGTCCCTTGACACCTTTCAAAACTTTTTTATTTTTAATATTTAATACGTATAGGTAGGTACATAAGTGTGTAAGTACCAAGGTAAGTACCTATTATGGTATACAGCCAGCTTTTTCACTAAAATTATTCGGACACAGTTCTGTCCAACCCATCTCTTACATAGTAAGCATTATATTTTTATAAACAATTGTATGCAAGTAAAACCGCGGGGAGTCCTAGTTTATTTCTGTGTATATTTTACAATAATGATATCCTTACATCTGGTAGCTAATTAACAAAACTCACATTAGCTCATTCATACAAGACAAGGCTGTGAGATACAAACCTTGATTTTTAATACGTATGTATGCAACTTGGTAAAAAAGAAATCTAATTGAATTTAGGTGGAAAATATATCATTTTTTTACTTAAGTATTTAATATATTATACTAGTGGTTCGCCCCGGCTTCACCCGTGGTACATATTTCGCAATAAAAGGTAGCCTATGTCCTTTCTCGGGTATCAAAATATCTCCATACCAAATTTCACGCAAATTGGTTCAGTAGTTTAAGCGTGATTGAGTAACAGACAGACAGACAGAGTTACTTTCGCATTTATAATATTAGTATGGATTTAAGAAATAAATCTTACCTTTTTCATGTATTTTACCTTTTGTATGCTGTCTATTGAAAGTTGCAAGGTTCTAATTTTATTGTTTTTTGAGTTTTTAACTCTACAAAGGTACAATTGTAACTAATATAGTATTTACAGAATACAGATATCGATGTCTAGATCAGTTTATGTACCTATGCATTTTGATTATTCGTTTATTGTGAAAGACTTTTAATATATACCTAATATGTATTATGAATGAATTTAAAGCTAAAACTTGGAATAGCAGTTTTATGAATCGTGTTTTTAATACCTTCTTGATTTTAAGCATAGTAAATTAATAATTTTTGTAACATTTTTATTTTTTTTAAAGTGGTGACACCTGTTTATTATGAATGAAAAAAAAATTGTCTTTGAATATAGGCGGGAAAATATTATATCAAAACATGACGGAGTGCTTGTTCAGAGCCCCAAATAAAACATGCAAACGTCAAAAGTTAACAAAATACTCAAAAGTGCGTGTTTGAAACGCGTTAAAATGCAAATAGCAAAGTATTTAAATATTCCGATGCGCAGTGGGAACTAATTTGCGATTTGTAAAACGATTACTTACCATACCACTTAAATATGGGTATGAGCTTATTATTAATTAATCTTCGATTTAACATCGATTTAATTGTAAAATAAAGCATAGTAGGCACTTATCTCTATTTGTATAAAATCTTAGAACGGTAGCTATAAAAATAAAAAAATATATGATATAACTCTGTAGTTTTCGGTACATATCAAAAAGACTTAAAATTCTTCTTCTTTTTGCTAAATATAGAGTTTAAAATTCTTGGTGCTAATTTTAAATCTAGGCTGTAAAAAGTAACATTTCGTGACAGTTGACAGGTTGTGACAGTTGAGAACTCGCGACAGATTAATTTTAGCGATGGAGACGCCGTCCACTGTTACCAAGGTTGCATAAGAGCCAGCGCGCACGAGCAACTTTGTCTCCGCAACTATTTTGTCTCTCCCATCAATTTGTATTAGTCCATTGAAAAGTTACATTTGGGGTTGCATTTCTTAGAGGACGCAATTTTATTTTTTTGATGTGTAGAGGGGGTTAGTGTGAAGCTATCACCAAGTTTGTGGGGTCGCCACCCTTGTCCCACGGCCGCCATCTTGAAAATAGCGGAAGATATGTTTTATACGATATATCTTTTAAACTGTTTATCTGATAAAAAAAAATTGTGACCATTATTTGTTGCAAATTAAATTCTCCACAATTTTGGTCCAGTAACTTTTTGTCGTAGATAGATATAGAGATAGATGTCGTAAATAAAAAAGTTATGAGCGAAAATGTTCAGATAATAGAGATATTTATATTTTTCAATAAAACTTTTTTTTATCATTTTACGAAGAAATGATATCAGACCATTTTTGTAGATTGTTTTTCGAGGAACAACTTTTACGTACAACATTTTTTCATAAAGTCAATAGCTAAGGTTTTAAAGCGCTCCGAAATTAGTACTATTTTTCAGTACTCTTAGCTATACGTTATACATATATTATGTGTGTACTAATAATTATTTGTCATCAGTAATTGTTTTTATTTGTTATTATAATATTTTTAATAATTAATTTTGCAATATTATTAATAATTAATTATTGACTCTTTTCCCCACCATCCAGGAGGTAGAGTCTAGAAGCACGTTTTTTTTACGTTGAAAAGCAGGGCTGAAATGTTCTGTTCTTGCAGTGCTGCATGGGAAAAGAGCCAATAGCCAATATATGTATAGTTAAGAGTACTGAAAAATAGTACTCACTTTAGAGCGCTGTAAAACCTTAGCTATTGACGTAATGAAAAAATGTTGTATGTAAAAGTTGTTCCTCGAAAAACAATCTACAAAAATGGTCTGATATCATTTCTTCGTAAAATGATAAAAAACAATTTTATCGAAACATTTAAATAGCTCTAATTTCTGAACATTTTCGCTTATAAATTTTTTATTTATAGTTCTACGACAAAAAGTTACTGGATCAAAATTGTAGAAAATTTAATTTGCCACAAATAATGTCAACAAACTTTTTTTATCAGATAAATAGTTTAAGAGATATATCGTAAAAACCATTTCAACCACTATTTTCAAGATGGCGGCCGTGGGACAAGGGTGGCGACCCCACAAACTTGGTTTTAGCTTCACATTGAAGGTACAAGTCCGTGACGGGCCGCAGACCGCAAATTGCAACAGCAAACTGCAAGCGACAACACTTGTTTCTATGAACATCTATGAATCGCTGCGCGTTGCGTCTGCAGGCAGCAGTGTCGCCGCGCTTAGAATCAATTTCATAGATGTTCATAGAAACAAGTGATGTCGCTTGCAGTTTGCTGTTGCAGTTTGCGGTCTGCGGCCCGTCACGGACTTGTACCTTTAACCCCCCTACACGTCCAAAAAATAAAATTGCGTCCTCTAAAAAATGCAAGGTTAAGCCAAAAAAATGTAACATTTCAATGACCTATATGGAGAGTTGCGTCGCTACGTGCGCGCACTTTCATACTAGCCCGTGGGTGGGAGAGACAAAATAGTTGCGGAGACAAAATTTTGTCAACTTCATTAGTGATATCTCGGACAAATGATTTTTACCAAATTATTTAAAATTGTTTAAAGCATGGCTTTAATACAAAGCCCTTTTAGACCTATTTTGTTTTGTAAAACTCCACAGAAGTCTAACAAAAGCAAGGCTTGAGAAAATAATTATTAAATCACGTAATAAATATTGTAAGAACATTATCAACAGTCAATCGATTATTTCTCCACTATAATGATATTGCTAATTAACATACTAAACGGATATCCATTGCGACTTCATAATAATAGCATAAAACAAGGTTAGGACATGTTTTACTTTACCTGGGAACGAAGAAAAAATATAGTGCAATAAATGTAATCACCAATAAAATATATACTTACATAAGAATTAGAAACTCGCGAACAACCAGAATTATAAAGGTATCTTGAATGGCTTTAAAAAAATTAATTTGGACAATATCCGGCCCGGACTGCCCATGACTGTAGTACCTATGTACTATAGTGATACAGCCGGGTAGAAAAACAATTGTCCGTATTTAAGCAAAAAGGAACCACCCAGCAAAAACGCACTTCTGAGATATCAAAGGATTTACAAAAACATTTGCAGCTCTGTTAGATGAAGTAAAATTAATATTTATTTTATTTAAATTCATTGATAAATTACTTATTTAAGTATGTGTATATAAATTTGCTCTGAATATTTTTAAACTTTCTAGATAATTAAGAAAATGTGCATGTGGTTCCTTTTAACATTTATCAATTGATAGGTTTTCTCTTATACAAAAAAGAACCACAACCTAGGGATTTAATGATATAAATGAAACTATGTATTTATAATATCGTAATCAAGCTTTAATTAAAAAAATATATAAAATAAAACTTATAGAGGACGTTTATTCGACGTTGTCATCAAATTGGATTTCAAAATCCACCGTGTCTATGTGGTCTTCTATTGCATCATCACTAATGAGACCGTTATAAAAACTCTGTGCATCTTGAGGAATAAGATGTAATATGGCCTGAATATCGCTTGAAGGTGAAGAAAAATTTTCCAGAGGCATCGACGTATAAGACTCTTCGTTACCTTCTGTAATACAAAGAAAAAGCTTTAAATCAAAACAATAAAGCTGCGTGGCTTTTATACGTAGGTATAAGGCGACAACAAAATATTATTAATTCTTATAAAGCCGTAGCCTACTAGACGACTAAGTATGTTGTAGGTACATGCACCATGTACAAAAAACTGGCTAAGTGTGAGTCGGACTCGCGCAATGAAGAGTTCCTTACCATTGTCTATAAAAACGGCACGGTTTATTGTATTTAAATATTTATTTTATTCTGTTTTTTAGTATTTGTTGTTACATCGGCATCAGAAATAGATCATCTATGAAAATTTCAACTGTCTAAGGTCAACGGTTCATGAACCGTGATTAGTTAGCTCTGTCTCATGAGACAGAGGGACAGACAGATGGACAGCGGAGTCTTAGTAATAGGGTCTCGTTTTACCCTTTGGGTACAGAACCCTAAAAATCATATGCAACAGTGACTAAACCTAGCAAAAATTTAAATAAATAAACTCGTTAAAATTTTGAATTTCGTGGGCTAGGGCCTTGTTCCGGTCAAAACAGTGGCAGCGCGAGTTTTAAAATCAAACAAATAATTATATGCGCTGAATGTACTGTACTGAATCTGAATCTAAACGTATTTTACCAAAATAGTAGGTAGATACCTAGATCATCGACAGTTATTTTTAAAACAGGGTTTAGTAGTTTCATCTCACAATGACAAATGAATCGAAACAAAATGACTCTTAATTCGACTCGCCTTCGTGAACAACAACTGCATAGTGTCGTTAAAATACGTAAATCCACAGAAGATTCCTCTTGTACTTAATGTTTTAAATTAAAATTAAAATTGTAAAATCACTCCACAATCGGGAATGAATCAAAAGTGGATAAAGCGTACCTGCATCTCAAATTCAATAAGTACTTAAATGCAAATTAATAATACTACTTACCCGTTGTATCTTCATTTTAACTTCGGTGTTCGTCTCCAATACTTTTCTTACCAATTGCTTGCTTATTTATTTATTACTAAACATTTTCATGTTTAATTTTAAAGGTAATTAACAAAAACAATAGAACTTAGTTACTTCGCGGAGAAAAACAAAACGGCCGTCACGTAGGTATTCGAACTACTTCGCTGAATGTCACCTATATTCGACGTTTTACTTTAAAAATTGGAGTTATTTAAGCTATTTAAGCACTTTCAGCTATATAAGTAATGAAATACGTTGTTTAAAGATGAGAAGCATTGTACAAGTCAAGGCATTTGGTACCTTAAAGCGATGATGGGTTTCAGAATGTTTTACAATTTTTATTTATGCATGATAGAACCGAATGCTTGTGGTTTTATGTTGCAATAAAAAATTACAATTAAATTATGAATTTATTTTACGCATAACCATACCACAGAAACCTGGTTCCATTTTGTGTATTAAAAATAATTGTTATTAATAGAAATGTGTGTAATGTATAATGGTACCAAGTATGTGCGGATCTGTTTTGTATAAAAAGACATGATAGTAATATCGTTTATTTGTTTGAACAAAGCAGACCCGTGGTGGTGTGGTTCGGTTTTGCTTCATGTGTAATGTTCGTTGTTGCTGGTGGTTCCTTTCTGCTTTTAGTATACCTTGTTTCCAAGGTAAAAATCACGTGGTTCTTGTTTGTATAAGAATTTAGACCACTTTTAAATGAGTATTCTTCAAGAAACGTAAAAAAGCAAATTTGTCGAGTGGTTCCATTTTGCATAAATACGGACAATTGTAAATTAAATCATAGTAAAAATATGTATCCAGTTGGTAAGTCCTTCTATAAATAAATAAATATCTCAGCTTTGAGGAGAGTGGTTTATTTTTCTAGATGGATTGGCTCTGTAGGGTAGGTACCTATTGTAACGTCGATGTAAAAATATGACGATTTAAAAGTGCTTCTAGAAGAAGTTTATTTGAATAAATAAACGTTTCAGTATATGAGTCACCTTTTCAACTTTAGCGATATCTAAAACACAAGCAGACGATCACAATATAGAGTTGATGGGCCCCCTAATTATGAGTAGGCGGATGTAGTAACAATAAAAAATTAAAACAGGTGTATTACAAGATTACATCATTAAAAATGATAATTTATTTAGTTAACACAAGGACGAAGGGCTGACCGAAACATTTTCATACAAAAAACACAGCCTAAATTGTCATTGTAAGGTCATGAGAATATATTATAAATAATTACCATGTCCATGTGGAATGTATGATTAATAAGATTAATAATATTAAGTAGGTACACCTACATTTTTTAATTAATTTTTCCATAATGTAACCATAGTTTTTCCCGCCCGCGCATGGTATTACCAATAACCATAATATTATTTTCATGATGATTCAATTTTGAATATTGAGTATTACTTTCGCAACTTCTAAATAAATGCTGTTTATAATAACTGATAGAGATTTACTTTAAAAAATAATCTTGAATACGCTACTATCAACAATTCGTGAAACAGGCCCTTAAATACATAAAAAAATGATTCATTATTCATATTTCATTAATTTTTTTTTAAATCTCAAATAACTTAAAATGTTAAACCTTGAATTTGAACGGAACCAGTATTATGTCAGAGGTAATAAAATGCAAGGTAGCATACGTAGGTAAGTATATGTTCGTATCAATTAGTTTCCGTATAATTTTGTCACGTAAGAGGTTCAACCTTGGATAAATCCCACATTTTTATTCAAATTCTATAAGCTACAATAATTCAACCTATAAACCTATACAAATTATTTGTGTTTGTTTTAGTTAAACTGGCCTAGGCTGGAAATTAGCGCTCTGTGTTTATGTGAACAGCCTTAACTTCTGCGTAGTTCGTTTGGCATACAAAATTTTTATTTGAGGTCAAATTAATTATTTCATATTTATTCTCTTTAGTTACCCCGAGAAGTATAGACCGTAGACATAATGAATTAAACATAATAAGTGAAATTTTAAATCTGTAAGAAAATTTCTAAAATATTGTAAGTCGCACTGTTGTAAGAAAAATTAATACATTTCTTATGAATGATTTCTTAAAATATTATTTTGGTTCACTAAGCATATTATAGTAAAAAGTTATCTATATTCCAAGAATTCATTCAAAGCCATTATCAATCATAATATTATAAAGTGCATTAGTCACGGAGAGGAAAAAGTTATTAACTACAAAAAATAGATACATAACAGTAAATTGAGGTAAAATTTGTTAAACGCTTGGCAAATCTCAGCCTTCCAAGAAAAGATTATTTTTAAGCTATTGCATAGCTTCTATCGTGGGCCTTGAGCGCGGGGACCGAATCGATAAATTCCGTAACGAAAAATCCTCACGCTCCCCACTCCGACGGGCGGAGGGCTTGAAGGCATACACAGAGTACATTATTATAACTGAAGGCATAGCATGCAATAGCTTTACCGCGGCAGTCGCCGAGTGCCACACGTCTTTTTTTTTTGATTTGGTGGTACGTTTTTGCATACTATAAAATATACAAAACAACAGTAAAATTAAGAAGCTTTTTAATCGATTTAAGCGCGTTTTATTTATTATATTTCCCAAATCGACACGGACAGACTGAACACTCTTAGGAAAAAAAGAAAAAATCACAAAAAACACAAATTTTTAAAATCACTCAATTTCCGGATTTTTTAATCCGTTTATAATTTATTAATCATCGATAAGTAACACCCACGAGGTTGTTTATTGTGATAATACATTGAAAATCACTGTAGGCTTAACAAGGCCAAGGGCGAGCGGATGCCGCAAACCCGTGGTTCCGTACCATTTATTTATTATGAGCACGTACTAGCTAATCCCGCGGATCCGCTTGGATGTTTATTTGATAAAAAATATCATTGTTGCGTTAATAATACTTTGTTTTTTACCCGACTGCGACAAAAGGAGGGTTATTATATTGATTAATGATATCTAGGCGATTCAATGTCTCTAAAAAAAGTCAAGTTAGATTGATTGAGTTTGAGTTATAGTGTAGTAGTAGTGTACAATATCTGCTAACAGTGTGTATGTTTGTTTATATGATATATGAGCGTTATTCCTCCGGACATGGAAGATTTGAAATTAAATTGTTATCAAATCTCTAATTAGGTATGTAATATCAAGATATTATGATAAGAACAATCATAAAAATCCTTTTATCTTACTTTTTATGATAATGCGTGTTGCTTATCAAAATGCAAGATGAATTGTGTTATAACAATGTGTTAAATACAAACAATTTTTATGTTGCATTTTAATTAGGCATAATCTTAGTACAATTGTAAAATAATTAAATGAACAGTTACCTACGTTTTTATAGTTCTACTGTGGAACCTTAGTAATACGTATAACTATTATACTATTTATGTATTTAGTAATCAGTAATACATTTGACATGATTTATTGATGTAATACAATATCTACACAGCACGACGTATTCGTTACTACCTGCGCTTCGCGGTTTCACCCGCGTGGCTCCGCTCCCGTTCGTATTAGCGTGATGATAATATATAGCCTATAGCCTTCCTCGATAAATGGGCTATCTCACCGAAAGAATTTTTCAAATCGGACTTGTAGTTCCTTAGATTAGCGCGTTCAAACAAACACTCTTCAGCTTTATAATATTAGTATAGATATCTACCTACTGACCTACACACTTCAAAAAGCCTACATTATTCAGAAACTTAATAATCCTGACTTCTATTACTGTAATAAATGCCGCTCATATTAGATTTATCACGTATGCATATTAAATAAATTTTAATATTTATGCTTGTATGTGACCTCATTACACATGTAATATTAGATATTTAACACTAGATTTCTACCCGCGGCATCGCCCGCGCAGTCAAAGAAAAACCTGCATAGTTCCAGTCCCCGTGGGATTTCCGGGATAAAACCTATCCTATGTCCTTTCTCGGGTATCAAAATATCTCCATACCAAATTTCATGAAAATTGTTTCAGTAGTTTAGGCGTGATTGAGTAACAGACAGACAGACAGAGTTACTTTCGCATTTGTAATATTAAGTAATGGACATGTAGGTAATATTTACAAGTAAAGCTAATAAAGGTGTGCATAAAATAACTTATAATTATATATTTGTGTGAATTCGTGATAGAATCAACCTTACTTGGCTTCCGCACGAACGACTCGAAGGACCATGTAATATGTATTACCCTTTTTCAACAACATATTTAAACAATTTTATACGTGTATGACTGTATGAGCGTATTGGACAAGTTTTTCGCCTCTCGAGTTTCTTTTACCGTAGCAGTATGGGCCTAGTATTGTACTCTCTTCCGGCTTTCTTTGACCTATCTTCGCGTTCAAGTCTCCCAATATAATAACTTTACCGGTTGTGAAACTCCTGGCTTTTTCTATATCATCATAGAAGGCATCAATCTCTTCTTCGTTTGCATCAGAGGTGGGTGCATATATTTGTATAATAGAGATTTTCATTGCTGTAAAGCGTAGATTTAGCAAACAGACTCTTTCAGATATGCCTATGTAATTATCTATATTGTTTTTGTATTTTTTCTTAATTAAGAAACCAACTCCATGGAGTCCTTTAGATTCTCCGGTGTAGCAAAATATATGGTCATCATCTTCAATAATGCTATTGCCATTTCTCCTTACTTCAGCAAGACCAATGATGTCATATTTTATTTTTTCTAGGGAGTATTTTAACAGTATCATTCTTTGTGGTGATAATAGGGATTTCACATTATATGTACAGATATAGAGTTTGTGACGTGTTGGAGGGTTATAGTCTAGATCTCTCGCGGTGACAAGCCGTGTTGGGAGATCGAGAGGGGGGGGCGTTAATAATAATTGCTATTCTGTATTTTGCTTCGAGCCGGATGGAGAAGGGATTTTATCTCCAACTGTAAGCGTAGGTTTTTTTAAAATATAGTTATTTAAATTATTAGTCTTGTTTATCTTTGTAGGCTGTTTTTGAGGCTGCTTTTGAGTTATTTTATTTGGATTGTAAGAGCAAGTTGCCATTTCAGGGGATTCAGATAAGCTCCTTTTTTTATTTTGGGATTTTTGAAATTCGGAATGTTGCTCTTTATTTTTTAAAATAACAACTTTATCATATTTTATTATAGCATTTTTTCCTTGTTCCCTTAACATCGCTATTTCTCTTTGAAGTTCTTTTCGTTTATTGAGCACATCTAATGGAAAGTCTTCTTTTATGTAGTAGGGTGAGTTTTCTAACATCTTTTTGTTTCTTAGGATTTATATTTTCATTCCCATAGTAAGTAGAGTAATTACAATGGGTCTGACTTTATCGCTTCTAATTCCAAGTCTTCTCACGGATTCGATGAAGTGCTTTTCGCATTTGATGTTAAGTGTGTTATTTATAATATCTAAAACTTTTTTCTCCAACTCTTGATAGCTTTTTTCTCGCTCTTCGACTCCGAATATTAATATATTTTTTTTCCTCAAGGTTTTCTCAAAATTTTCAATTTTAGTTTTTTGTGAATCTAGTTTTTGTTCGAGTTGTTCGTTTTTTATTTCTAAATGCTTAAATTTCTCATTTATGTTATTATTAATGGTGCATTTGATGTCTTCTTTCATGGCTAGCATATCGACTTTTTGTTGCCTTATTTCGTCTTGCATAATTCGCAACATGTCTTTGATTTCGTCCATTTTTTATGTTTTACGCCCTCTGTTGGTAAATGGCAGAACTATTCGAGAATGCCAATAACGACCTACGACGTAGTTCTTCAAACTTCCAATAGGTGGCGCTCACCACAAAACCGAGCTCTTTATAAAAGCCGATAGATGGCGCTTGTTGTTTTGTATGATAATAATTGTTCGCTTGTAGACTATGACTAAGCAATTTATTTGTAGGTTATTAGTTTTATAACTTTCTATTTGAACTTGGTTCTCATACGATCAGCCGTTTTTTCAATGTAGGGGACAATCGCGTCGCTCACAAAAAGTTTAAATCAGCACAATATTATTATAGCACCAAAAAAATATCCTTTGTTGTTATTGTTATTTTTTATCACTTTTTTCGTGTTTATACAGGTAATAGCGTTTAAACTTTTATTTGTAGCACTGAATTTCAAAGTTTTTTACACTAATACACTGTGCTTTCGCTTTATTAATCACTTTTAATTAATTAAATTATACTTTGTTTACGGAGCCAATGTTTACGCTGTCAAAGTGGCGCCCTCTCAATCCTCTCCGCTCTAAAAAATAAATTTACAATAATTAATTCAGTATTCAAGAAAAATACAAAAAACTTATGGACGTGGATTACGCCAGATAAAAAGAATAGAAACCAAATAGATTATATTCTGAGTAACTATCCAAAACTATTTACCAACATGGAAGTCATTAACAAACTCTCGTTCCCGAGCGACCACAGACTCTTAAGAGGAACAGTATCTCTGGATAAACAAAAGAAAAGCCGAGCTAATTTTGATACAACCCCAACAATCACACTATCAAATGAGAAATCACAAGAAACATACCTATCTGCCTTAAGAAATAAAATAAAATTAATCAACTGGGAAGCTAACGATAACATTGAATCATACTATCAAAAAATAGAGTCATCCATACTAGAAAGTTTAAAAACAATTACGTCAATTAAAACAAAGAAAGAAATAATATCTGAAGAAACTAAAAACCTAATTAAAAAACGCATAGAACTCCAACACAAACCTTCAAAAAACAAGAAAGATAAAAAGGAACTTTCAGCACTCTACAAAACTACAAACAAACTACTTAAAAAAGATTATGATAATTACAGACTGGATATTATTGAAAACCACCTACTAGCCTCGGGAAGCCAAAAGAAAGCCTACAAACAGTTAAATTCAGAAAAAAATTGGATCCCGACATTGAATACGCAAAAAGTTACAAAGAAACAGCAAACTAGAAAGGACCTTGTAAAAATTGCCTCCGACTTTTACACAACCCT
The DNA here is from genome assembly GCF_905220415.1 of Colias croceus. Lineage (NCBI taxonomy): Eukaryota > Metazoa > Arthropoda > Insecta > Lepidoptera > Pieridae > Colias > Colias croceus. The sequence continues at coordinate 436,478 of NC_059555.1, forward strand.
ATACGATGATAAATCTATCACAAACTACAGCTACAAAAAGTGTATAGAAACAGATGAAAAAACATTGTCAATACAACCATTCAATGAAGAAGAAATAATGTCAAAAATTAAAAAAAGATAAAAGCCCGGGTGTTGACAATATACCGAACGAAGCCTTACTACTTGGAAAACATCTACTGATAGGTCCACTCGTTATTCTTTTCAATAAAATACTGGAACAACAAGAAATTCCTACCAAATGGGCAAAATCGCGGATAATCCTGATATACAAAAAAGGAGACCCAGCTAATATAAATAATTACCGACCTATTAGCCTACTTCCAACAATGTATAAGCTATTTGCTATGTGTTTGGTAAAAAGAATAGAGCCAACTATAGAAATGCACCAACCAGTCGAACAGGCAGGTTTTCGTCATGGATACTCAACGACTGATCACATACATACCTTAGAACAAGTGATAGAAAAATATGTTGAATATAATCAAAATCTATACATAGCATATGTCGACTACGCAAAAGCGTTCGATTCCATATCACATATGAGTATCTGGGACGCATTAGAGCATCAGAACCTTCCACATGTATACATTAACATCATCAAGGATATATATAGAAAAAGTACAAGCCGCGTCAAATTAGATAGGCTAGGCGCAGAATTTTATATCCGCAGAGGTGTGAAGCAAGGAGACCCGCTATCGCCAAAAATATTCATAGCTGTCCTGCAAAATATAATGAAAGACCTAGAATGGAACAAAAAAGGTAAAGGAATAAGCATAGAAGGAAAAAACCTCAGTAACCTAAGATTTGCGGATGATATAGTTCTTTTCGCTAAAACACCAAATCAACTAGAGGGTATGCTAACAGAACTAAGCGCTGCAAGCGCGAATGTAGGCCTACAACTGAATACCTCAAAAACAAAAGTAGCTACCAATGGCATAAAGAAACCTATACGAATAAATCAAACACCTATTGAATACGTAGAGAGCTATATCTACCTCGGAAAACAAATATCATTTGAAAAGACAAGACATCTAGACGAAATAGACCGGAGAATCAAATTAACGTGGAATAAATACTGGAGTAACAAGGAAATACTAAAATCAAAACTATCAATGAAGCTAAAGAAAAAAGTAATGGACTCGTGCCTGTTGCCTTGTTTATCATATGGTGCCCAAACTTGGATCTTTAACCACATTACCATGTCAAAAATACGCACGTGCCAACGGTCTATGGAAAGAAGTATCCTTGGCATCAAGACCATAGACAAAGTCAACAGCACAAAAATCAGAGCAAAAACCAAAGTAATAGACGTGTTACAACATGCACAGCGCTTAAAATGGAAATGGGCTGGACATATCGCCCGCTACTCCGAAGATAGATGGCCAAAAAGGGTCACGAAATGGATAGGCCCAGGATCCAAGAGACAGAAAGGCAGACCAAGGGCTCGCTGGGCTGATGATATTCTACAATTGACAGGCAAAGACTGGATGAAGGCAGCTGGAAACAGGAGGAAATGGGGACAGTTGGAGGAGGCCTATACCCGAAAGGGGCCAGGACATTTAACCTAACTGCATTTTTTTTTAATATTTTCATGTATTATGTATCTTTTGTTGTAAACTGTATCTAAATGTCATGGATTATAAAGGCTAAATAAATAAATAAATAAATAAATGACTGTATGTGTAGTATGACTTTTACAGCTAATAAATAAGTTTAAGGAGTTGTTTTGTAATAAATATTCGTAGGGAGAGTACGAGAGAAGACGGGTCGAAAATTTGGCCACAAGACGTTAAATTCCATCCAACTAAAAGCTTGTTAATGTCATAAAGAGTCTTCCAAAACAACTGAATAGGACTAAAAGACGGCTAAGACCATTTCATCAACCACAAAATATGCCGCCATGATTTTAAAACAAATAAACGTCACAGATAATAAAAGACAATAGACCATATTTTATCTGTCACCCTACGAGTAGTATAAATTCATCTTATGTCGGTCCCTGTTCAATTAAGATCATCGTTGACACTAATCACTTGAGTTTCGTCTCAAGACACATGAGACAATGGAACTTGACCTTTATCTTATGCCTAGATTATATTTTAGGTCATTGCCTATTTACTAGGTCATATTATATGAATAAAGGGTTGACCAAGCAGGAAAACTACGTTGAAGCATCCGTGTAACTTGTAAGTTATGCTATTAAAGGCTCTACTGTAGGTAAAACACAAAATCTTATTCTTAATTGCTATAATATTTAAATGTGTAGAATTTGCTGCATATCTGTACAAGCTTTACAATTTTAGGTGTAGTTTAATTTATTTAAATATTATCAATACGAAAGTATTTGTGTCCTTCATGTCGCGACGAAGTAATTGATTTAGGTAATTGCAAATGGAAGTACCTATCTATATGTACTTATACAACAAAAATTACCACTCACATGACCATTAATTAGTATTAGTACCTATTTGAATTTATCATTATCGTATATTGTACAAAAATAATATTCTATAGCATCAGAAACTCTATCTTTAACTCATAACATTCATCAACTCCTACCTTACTCCTACTACATAATATTATAAATGCAAAAGTTTGTGAGGAGTGTCTGTGTGTGTTTGTTACTCTTTCACGCAAACACTACTGAACCGATTACAATTAAATTAAGCACACATATAGAGAGTAAATTGGATTAATACATAGGATAAGTTTTATCCCGGAAATCCCACGGGAACAGGAACTATGCAGGTTTGTCTTTGAAAACGCGGCCGAAGCCGTCGGAAAGCTAGTAAACTATAAAATAAAGTATCACAACTAATAAACAAGTTGTATACAGCTTATTATTCACACATACAACAATATTACTTATAGACCAGTTATTTTTTCACTCGTCTTTTTCTAGACAATGCAAGCCCTACAACCTAGGTGACGGTCACTCGCGGTTGGAACATAAATCTATGTGACACTTGGCTTTCATATTAGTACAAGGACGTGCTGTGTCCACGTTTGTCGTTAATTTACATAATATAATAATACATAAGCATTATCGTTTAAAATGAAGAATTAAAAATATACAAAATTAGTTTTAAAATCTGAAATTCCATGACACATCTGAAAGTTCAGATGTTTCATTGCACGATCGACTCTATCATGGATAATAATATATTCCCATCCGCAAAACGCATGAAAAAGGCCCATTTCAATTACTATATAATATCTAATAAACATCATACACTATTTAGAAAAACATAACAAATTCATGAAAAAAAAACAAGACTTATGTTAAAGTTAACAGCTGAAATTTCAAACGATTAAGGCCCGATTTTCAATCCTTGGTTAAAACTTATCCGTCGCCAATAAAGTATTACACGATAATAATATTAAAATTAAACTGTCAAATCCGGACAAATAAAATGCATTTTTGAAATGTTAGTTTATTACGTTATCCGAAGAATAACTTTTAACCAATGATTGAAAAATCAGCCCTAAATAACGACAAATGAATCGTTTAGTTTTTGTCATCATTTTCTAAATCTATCGTTTTTTACACGTAAATAGGAATCTGCGAAAGGGTAAAACCGTTGAATCATGAAACATACAATTGCTACCGAGGTCGGCTTATAATTACGAATTACAGAAGTCAATTCTGTTGCCATAATTGGTATTTGTTTACAATACAATCGCTTTTTATAGATTAGCCGGATTTGCATACTTAAATGGGATAAATGTTGGCATTAGATTGGTATGCTTTTAATTTCGCGGAAGTGTTTCGTTTTTGTCATTCAAGTGTTTATTCATAATTTTGATATACAGGGTGTCCCGCCATCGCTATACAAAGCTTTGCATAGATGGAGGTTATAGTTTTGCATATGCTGAGTAGGTACGTAAAAAATGCTTATAAAATTCCAGACGCATTTTTTTTTCAAATAGATGAATTCTAAAAACTTTATGTATGCACCCCTAATAAGCCACCTGCCCAACTTTGCCACCCGCACGTGATTATGTTTTCATAGACAAAATGCTCACATTAGCGAAGCGAAAGCGAAGCGAAAGCGAAGCGAAGAAAACATGGATTTTAAGGAAAAATTTAGCCAAAAATTTTTGACGTGATTTTATTGTTTCAGTATTTTTACGTGATCAGTGTATGCAAATCTACGAGTCCCTTTGCGCTAATCATATCGATAGTGGGACACCCTGTATAGCGTGACTGTAGTTATTGATTATCTACTAAAAAAAAACTCCGCATAGACACTGAAAGATATTTAAGATCTTATAAGTTAAACTCATCTAAAACTGTTAAATGCATATAAATAGATTTTCTATTTTAACTAAGTACTATGTACCGATTAGCAATATTCATAAACTAGCATATAGGGCACAGATAATATATTACTTTACCAGTAATATAAAGTTAACTTTACATGACATGAAGAAATAATAAATACAAAAAGTCAACATTTGTAGTATCTCTCAATCAACCACGTGTTTATGTTTTGTAATAAAAAACATCTTGACATGTCAATCTAATCTCGTTAATACCTACAATATTCATTACATATAATATCTAAATATTAAAACATTTATTGTAAAAAATATGACTCGTTGATCATATTATGATCAACGCACATCCCAAACTACTAGAAATAAAATTTTAATTATTTATTTTACGTATTTGCATAGTTTTAAACATTTTAATTATTTTTAAGTTAAACATACTTATACATATTTTTGGAATTCCCTACATAGTAAACAGGAGACAAGCTTCTATGATCTCTGTTACTTCTAAAATAAATACATATATAAAATGTTATCTTTGAACTATGTTTGAAGTGGACAAATGACTCATAAATTAGAAAATTACACACCGCTACCACATACCCATTAACTTACAACATAATATAGGTAATATAAACGTTGGTGAATTTTAATTAAACTCAAATATGCTACATAAGGAGATTTTATCGATAATCCGTTCATGACACCGATTATATGATCATTTGAAAATAACTGCAATTATGTATCCAGCATATATCAGTTTTAGATAAATGAAGATTGATGTGTATGTTTACTGTGAAAAAAATAAACATAAATAATAATGCTCTTTGTAAAAAAGTGGATGCCGTTTTATGCGGGAATCGATGCATAGATTAAAAATGCAGATGTACCTAGCTATATTTTTAATCGAAAATTATTTTATAGAGTCAATTTGTAGAAACAATCAAAGTAGAGGTGTATGCGATAAAAGGCGAAAGGTTAAAAAAAAAAAACAATCCATATAATCTTTACAAATTCGCGTATCTCGAAAATATTTGATTGTAAGTAATTAATATTTTCATGATGGTCATGTAGAAAAGATGAGTCAACTTTTGAAAACAATATAGAATTCAAAAATTCACAGAAGATTGAAATGAAAAATAGTATCTCTGTTAAGAGTTTCATACAAACGAAGCCGCGGGCTACAAGCTAGTATATTTATATATATATTAAATGTGTGCTATTTAATTTAGCATTTTATCGATTCGCTAATTAGTACAGATAAGCGCAAATGGCAATAAGGTATGCGTAAATAGATGATTTAAAATTTTTCTTCACGCGTTAACGCGAACGCGGCTTTTTGTTTTTTTTTTCTATAATTATTCCCATTAGAAGTATGGAAATAGTAGTAGTAGTAGGTTTAAAATTAAGGGTTAATTAGCTAATCCGGCATTGCTATGTCAATGCTACAACAGTTGCTCTATAGGTTTTATGTTTTTCCATAAAATACTAGCTTTACGGCGACCTTTCCCGCTTTATCTAAAACCTAATAAATGATATATACGATAATCACTCTATCTATTAAAAAAAGACTCATCAAAATCCGTTGCGCAGTTTAAAACATCTAAGCATACTACTACGATAACAAAGCGTGATGTCTTTTCTTCTTCATCCATGTCGTCAAATTGAACCTAACAGATTATTTTTAACGAATAGAATAAAATCGATCATGAGGCTGGATTCACCGTGTATTTCGCCAAGTTTGTTGATAATTTTCTTATGTTATTTAAGTACTTATTAGAAAGCAGAAAAGGATACTTTGTTTTTAATTTATTACCACATAAGTAGTTAAAATAATTTATTTTGTTCTAGAATAATCCACGATGTTTCACGGAGGCTTGCTGTCGAAATTAAAGGCGTACTACAAGTGGTACGTGCTCGGGCTAGTGTCAGTCGGCTACATTTTGGGAGAGCTGGGACATTATCTTATAGGTATGGTATACCTACTTATTATTTATTAATTATATTCTTAAATATTTAAAACAATTATTGAAGCTAAAAAAATGTTTTTTTATTTTGTATCATGACAAACTTATTACTAAGCATGATTCCATGTCAATTTAAAAAAGGAATAAAATCTTTGTGACATTATTCCTTGGCGCCAAATTCTTCGCGCCAACCTATGACTTTTTTACAAAAAATATAGAATGATTCAAAATTAAGAATTTTCGATTTGAAATCAAACAACCTGCGTGATTTACCAAAACGTGTCGTAGTTTTTGCTAGAGAATTTAGTGCTTTTTATTAAAAAAAATCGAATACTCAACAAAGCAGTTCCAACAAGAGGTAAAATAACAATACGTGTAAATTACTCAAAACCAAATTCGATATATTTATTTCCATTTTCCACGAATGTGGTCATATACCTAATTGAAATGAAAATACTTGAATCATTCAACTTGCATTAGATACTTGCATACTTGATTTGCAAATGACTACGTTATTTTTCGACATACGTTACACCTTGACCGATTGACTTAGATTGACTTGACGATTCTAAATAAATTCCTTACACATAGGTTCCGAGAAAAACCGTCTGGTACCAAAGAATTTACTCGTTAGAACAGTTTATGTTTTAGTGCGAATCTTGAGGAAAACACGGGAAAATATTGTTTATTCATTGATAAAATATGTCTCGCAATAATATAGATACATAAAGAAAGCGTAAGTTCTGATGGTTCTGACTTCCATTAGCTTCTGCCAAAGTCTTCGGTCGTTCCATTATCTCATGTAAATTTCTTATTTCCCATGTAAAGTATATAATCCTACAAAGTACGATATAAGTATGAAAATAAACATACCAATTATATTATATAATACTTTATTATTAGTATATTACTTAATTTAGTACCAAATAAAAAAACTACGCGTTGAAGCCTATACCTACTCTGGTAGGCTTACGAATTCGTCACTTCAAAATATATCATTCAAACTTCACAGCAGATTAAGTGTTCTTAAAATAACACAGAATCAATCAATCAGGCAACACATAACTTTTTGCGGCTCAACCTTGACTTTGCCCGCCCTTGAAACGCGCATTCGTTTAGGAATTATATTAGATGCCTTTCAAAGTAAATATACAAAGTAAAAAAGTAAATGTAGTAAAAAAAAAGGAAAGTATCGGCCTTCGTTTTGGGATAGTTTAATTAACTTTTAATGATTTAATAATAGAAAAAATTGTCTGTTGTTTGTAGTTTTAAAACGGAATGTTATCTTTGGCATATAATTGAGTGCGTTAGTTAAGTATAATGTAATAAAACAAATTTCAATGTAATCTATACTAATATTATAAAGCTGAAAAGTTTGTTTATTTGAACGCTCTAATCTCAGGAAATACTGGTCCATTTTCAAAAAATCTTTCAGTGTTAGATTGTCCATTTATCGGGGTATGCTAGGCTCCGCTTATATATCATGACGCTAAGACCAACAGTAGCAGAGCAATGCGGGTGAAACCGCGTAGCACAGCTAGTTTTTAATATGATTTTTTAAAAATATTCGATTGAATCAAATTGATCCTGTCAGACAACACACAAGAAAAGTCTACTTCACCAAGACTTCACCTATTAAAAGGGTAAAATTTAAACGTTATAATTTTTAAATGTTTCTATTTCTCCTTTCTATATCTCTTTTATTATTTAACCTTACTTTCCTTACAGGAACAACATCAAAAGTAACTGCAGAAGTCTTGCACTATGGTGACAAGTCATGTCAGTTGAACGCAACACATTTGCACCTCAGTCAGTTGCCAGTTATCTGCGAGAAAGTCAACTCTAGCGAAATGTAAGTTCTTTTTTTCTTCTACTTTCAGTTCTAGAATGACAATTTCAGTAGGAAATTGCGGTAGGTTCGTAGTAAGGACGGATTCTGCTAAAGTGGAGTTGTTAACAGACGGTATGCTATTTATTAAATTATCGTTAGTTATTTTCTGTATTACATATAAGTCTCGAGGAAAAAATGTTTTTTTTTTAATTTAGCTGAATTTTTGGTAGTGACCTAACACTTATGGTTTGACGTCGCTGACTCTTTTATATGTTAATGAGCCTGACGAAATAAAAACAATATTTTAATCACAATCAGTTTCTACATTTTTAAAAGCCACACATATTTATGATTCTTTTATTCATAGTCAAAATCCAAAACAATAAAACGCAGAAAATAAACAACAACATAGATAAGGAAACATAATTTATAACTGCGTATTAATTATGAATTTATGTATCAACTTCCGTGATTTACATGCATACTAATTTTATTATTTAACATAATATTATATAACATAGGTATACCTACCATATAGTACCACAGAAATTAGTAAAGCATGTTCAGGAAATATATATAAATAATATCAATAATTCATAAAACCCGATCGTCCATAGCAATTACGATTTCAATTAAAATTATCTACGATTGAAACTAAATTTACATACGGAAGTGCCTTGTGAAACAAGATATTATTTATAAAGTTAATAATAACAATATTTCGTCTAACATAAAAGATATAAACCGCCATTTTTAGACCTCTGTTATGGGCAAGAGTTAAATATTTAGACGCAATGGCATGTGGGTCGTCTTTTCTTACGTAGTCAAATGTTTTAGTTTTATTTTTGGGTGATGAAAATGAGATCGTATAAACTTAAAAAAAATGTGTGCGTATACACCTTAATTTTTCAAAAAATAATTTACTATATGCAACTTTACAGAAATACGTCGAATCACGCGTGGTAGGGATGAGAAAAAGATGGCGCGTAACGGAAAAATGTCACGCGTAACGAAAAAATGTTACATTACATTTTTTTCTAACCCCGATAAAGAAGCGGAAGAAGCCCCCTTTTTTTCGCGGGTAGATGTGTACACGTCAACATGTAAATTAATGTATCACAGTCACATAACCACACTTCTACTTGGCATCCATTATAAATACGCTAACAACTTACAAAACTTTAAGATTTAAAAAGGATTCAATATTTATCTAATAATGGTCAATCATCTAAGACCACTAAAATAACATTTTGTGTACGTGGCCATATACGTAAGTTTTTCAACTTTTAAGATAAATAAAGACGAGTGATATCATTGAGATCGTTAATTGGTTGATTACGCGAACAAATACCAAGAGATGCTGTAGTTTTCTGTATCATATTTTCATACTTCCTTATTATATAGAATCAATTACCTAACCTATGCACTTTTGTATATAATAATGTTTATTACAAGACGTACTTTATAGTAAAATGTATCGAGTAGTAACTTTTGAAAATTTGTAATTTGCAAATATGTACCTACTTAATTGAATCAAACTCAAAATTAGGATAAATAATAATTAATCAAATAATTTTAATTCTTCGTAATTCTCAACAATTCAAATCATAAATATCTATACTAATTACTATAATATTATAAAGCTGAAGAGTTTATTTGTTTGTTTTTTTGAACGCGCTAATCTCAGGAACTACTCGTTCGATTTGAAAAATTCTTTCAGTGTTAGATAGCCCATCTATCGAGGAAGGCTATTTAAACATATCAGTGCGCTAGGACCAACAGGAGCGGAGCCACGCGGGTGAAACCGCGCGGCACAGCTAATATAATATAACAAATGAACACAAAAACTGCCTGCCTCTCGTCGTTAGACAAAAAAAGCTCCAATTAAAACCGAACTCTCCATAGGAAATATAATTACCTACCAATCCATAAACATTATATGAACGCCTTATTATTTATAACTTATTAATTTCCAAGTAATTTCAACTATGTATTAGTCACAACAATATGAATATACTTATGGTAGTGTTAAAATTACGCTACCGTATATGAACCGGAAGAAATGCACTGTGAAATAGATACCAGTGTTTTATATTGTTGGCATCTCAATGTAAGATAGATTTCCTGATAAGAGAGTGCATCTATGATATTCTTTATGTATTAGGATAGAAATGTTTTTCGTGAAAACATGATATGAAGTGAAACTTCTTTATCGAGGTTGGAAAAAAATTTAGCGTAACATTTTTTCGTTACGCGTGACATTTTCCGTTACGCGCCATCTTTTTCTTATCCCTACCACGCGTGATTCGACGTATTTCTGTAATGTTGCATATAGTTACAGCAACATTACAGAAATACGTCGTATTTCTGTAATGTTGCATACAGTAAATTAGGTATTTTTTGAAAAATAAGGGCATAAAGAAGTTTCACTTCTTACGTGTGTACACTAGTACACGTACACTTTTTTATTTTATTTTATGGTACTTCAACCGTTTTTTATTTATATTTATTTTACACTAGCTGTGCCTCGCGGTTTTACCCGCATTGCTCCGCTCCTTTTGGTCTTAGTGTGATGATAATATATAAATATATAGCAACCTTCCTCGATAAATGAGCTATCTGAAACCGAAAGAATTTTTAAAATCGGATCGGTTCCTGTGATTAGCACGTTCAAACAAACTCTTCAGCTTTATTTTAAACAACATGATTCACAAATACATAAAAAAAACTTTAACTTTAGTTTTATACGAAAGTATATTAAGTACAAATAGCATATTAAAATGACACCTTCATTTTAAAAAATCATTGTAAGTCTAGTTACTTATTCCAGACCTGAATTCCTGCAAAACTTACAGGTTTTCAATAAAATGTTGTATTTTGCGCAAGATTATTTTATCTAAAAACTCAGCTGAATTGACGTGAAATATTAAAACATGCAATTAAAATCATTAACCGTATCTTAGTCTTGACATTAGCCTTGTTCAATTGTAAATAATTGTTGTTTGAACTTTCGCACGATACTCATTTATCTTGAAACAAATCAACATCGAACCAATGAAGATACGATTAATAATAACTTAGCCAGTCATTACTCATTTAACTCTAAATAACCTAGTACTAATATAATATTATCACAGACTAAAGATTATACTTTTAATTTTTATACTGTGGTATTAAATTATCTGTGGCCTAGTCTTAACCCTGACTTGATGTTTTTTTAATTAATAATTATTAAAAGTGACCCGTACTGGCCTAAAGTTATATTTTAAAACTGCATAAAAATGTTTTAAAAACATTCTTCTTATATCATTTGAGCGCATGTTAACAATACTTAATCTAATATATAAAAATCAATGCCACTTTTCGTTGTAATTCCATAACTCGAGAACGGCTGAACCGATTTCGATAATTCTTTTTTTATTATATTCCTTGAAGTACGAGGATGGTTCTTATGTAGAGAAAACGTTAATATGTACCACGGGCGAAGCCGGGGCGGACCGCTAGTTAATTATATTTATAAACTTATAAAGTTTTTTTATTTTATTTTTTGTAAATAAATTAAACAATAAACCATTAGCCAGGTTGTAAGTTGTTAATAATATCTATTACTGAAAAAAGCAATTTATTTTAATATGCTTCAAGCCAAATTCTTATTAATTAAATAGCCAGCTGACCTATGCATAAAATAACTATGTCCGTACTTAAATTGAATTGTATTTTTTTTTCACATTCTAGCATTGAGTTAATATGTAGGTACTAGTACATTCTTTGATGTTCTCTTTCTATTGATTGTAATATGAAGTTAATTGAAGCCTCTATCCTAAAAATTATCTAATCTATACAAATAGGTACCTACATTTCGTTTATCAAAGTGCTTATCATCTAGAAAATAAAAGCTTCACTAGCCATTAGCGCCACATAAATTAAATCTGAAGACATGTATCTAATTACGCTACAAATGACCATAAAATGAGTGTTAAATAAATCTAATTGTAATCATTACGCTATTTATTACCGCATGTCATTGTCAATTTAATTTGAAATAGCTTCAAGGACACAATCTCCTGTGTTTTTCTTTTTACCTGACTGTGCAAAAACGTTCATGTTTTGCACTGAAGGTATTACTTTTGTGTGCTTATTAGTTTCATCAAATAAATTTTGTTTTGGAAATATCTTATTCTCAAATAGAGACAGATTTAGCATATGAATTTCACTGAATTGTGTCTGAATTTATATTTTTAGTTTTTTATGGCAAACAAATTCTTTAGAAATACTTATAAATTATATATTTAAATCCTTACTAATATTATAAATGCGAAAGTAACTCTGTCTGTCTGTCTGTTACTCAATCACGCCTAAACTACTGAACCAATTTTCATGAAACCCGAGAAAGGACATAGGCTACTTTTTATCCCGGGAAAATGACGCAATCCCGAAAATCCCACGGGAACGGGAACTATGCGGGTTTTTCTTTGACTGCGCGGGCGAAGCCGCGGGCGGAAACCTAGTTCCTTATAAATTTAAGGAATAAAAAAAAATCGAAAACGCTTCGAACCCGCTTCTTACATTCAAGCAATAGCCGTCTGTCTGTATTTCAAAAAAGTAAGAGTTTTTCAATTCGACTGTTTCTTTTCTTTATCACAAAACTTTCGACCTGGGTGAATCAATTTTGATTATTTTTTTATTTGCTCTCCGGATGATGACCTAATCCTAAATTTATTTCAGTTACGACGATTTAGGTTTTTGCATATTTTTCATATCTGTCTATCATAACTTCCAGATGCGAAACCTTAACCCTAAACGGCACGCGGTACTGCGAGTGGGGCTACAACGGCCTCGGGATCGACTACCAGGTGCTCGCCGGGCCCGCCTTTATGGCCGTGTTCACTGTGGTCGGCGTGGTGCTAGGAGTCGTGGCTGATAAGTATGTTGGAGGAACTATTTTAAGGGTTTTTTTAGTTATATAGCTTTAAAATTGGTTATGGACATATGGAATGCTCTATAATAGATTGTAATTGTAAATTGTTGATGATAGTTGATGTTTGAATATTAACTAATATATATGTTATTTAATAGTAAGTTTGTTTAACCGTCTATACTCTATATGTATATGTATCAATATCCGTAACATTTAAAAAGTTTGTAAAATGTATCGTTTGATTTAAATAGATTTGACGCGAATGTTCAGAATAAAAATTTTAACAATCTTAAAAATTATAAGTGAAATGATAAGTATAGTTAGCCAACTTCGTGCGCAGCAGCCTACATAGATTGATTTTACTTGCTAAAACTCTTCTTTATACAAGTAATATTCACAAAACAAATCATTTCCAGATACAACCGTGCCCGGATCTTATCCTTCTGTACCCTAGTATTCGTGATCGCGATCCTCTTGATGGGCACCGTCTCTGAGTACTGGCATCTCGTGATACTCCGCATGATAATGGCGGCGGGAGAATCAGGATGCAATCCTCTAGCCACGGGCATCCTCACAGATCTGTTCCCGGAACATCAAAGAGCGCTAGTACTGTCGATATTCAACTGGGGGATCTATGGGGGATACGGGATCGCGTTCCCGGTTGGCAGATACGTTCCCGATTTGAACGCTTGGGGATTGGTAAGTTTATTTTGAAGATATAACTATATATAAATTCTGAGTTTGATATTTTTTATAGGTGGGACTAAGTGTGTGTATGTGTGAGGGTTAGAGTATCGTTCAAAGATAATTTAAATGACAGAAACGATATATATTGATCGTTTATACATATATGTGGTTTATACATAGGTTTACCAGACAACAATTGCTTAGATTCTGATAGAAAATTTTCAGTATTGCAGACGTTTGACCACTATCCCGTCTGATGTAAAGCGGTGATGTGATATTTGAAAAATTGACTGATATTATTATTTATTTCTTTCGTAGTTTAGTAACGAGACCCAAAAAGATAATTCTCCGATTTAGATTAATTTTACTTAAAAACAAACAACTGCACGGTTAATAATTTGTTAAATTTTATCATGTTATTCTTATGCACAAATAACATTTGTACGATTCATCATGACAAGACTTTAAGTGTTTGTTTTAGTTAGATAAGTATTTTATAAACTAAAATAAAAAAGAAAGTTCGTCGTTTAGTCGGGAAACTTAAAAAGCAACCTATTTATTTCAGGAATTATGTAGCTTTCTGCAGGTGCAAGATTTTTTTGATTTGATTTGATTTGAATGAAGTACTGGTCCAAATTGAATAATTATTTTTACTTTGTGTTGTGTACGAGAAAGGCTATCTATATTGTATATTTAAGCAACCTTCAACAAATAATTTTACTTATTTATGTAGATCAATTTTATGGGATTTAAAATTTTATTCTTTGATGTTTTTAAAAGTTACTTCACCATTAGGGAGATTTTTCCGTGAGGTAAAATGTCATAGGCCGTTTTTATAATAATTTAACAGAAAATATGAACAAATTATGGTATTTCAGAGTTGGAGGCTCTGTTACTACAGCGCTGGTATCGTGGGCGTGGTGATAGCGGCCCTCACCTTCCTCACCCTCCGCGAGCCGGAGAGGACCACCATTGGGGAGGAAGGTACGTTGTGTAGTAGTTTGTAGGTAGTAAGCACGTAGTAAGTAGTTAGTTTGTAGTTAGTAGGTAAGTAGTTAGTATAAATTTATAAAGAATAGAAAAAATTCGATCACGAGGCGGGACTCGTACCCGCATCCTTTCACGGCAATAAGGACGCTTGACCAACTCAGCCACCCGTCGTGACCCGCCAGAGTGATCGAATTTATTCTACTATTCTTTATAAATTTATATAAGCATCTGAATGCCATAAAACCAAAAATATCAATTTGAACAGGTAGTTAGTAATAAGTAAGTTGTTAATAGGTAAATTAGATATTGAAGGAGAGTAAGTGAATAAATTACTTTGTTAATAAAGTTTTTGGCGATTTTACGATATGAATAAATTGCAGTATCATCTTAGAAGAAAACACTGACTTTTACTTTACGAACACGTTACCAAACCACGCACTCAAACGTTAAAAAAAATATCAATAGAAAGCACAAAAATATAACATTTCTCTACATTTATATAATTAACAATAGTTTTTCATAATTTTCTTTGTTCATCCAGGAACAGGCAATGCTAAATCCGACAGCTTGGAGTCTGGCAAAAAGATGCCGCAAGTGACAATCTGGCACGTGATTGTTCAGCCCAGAATAATTCTTCTGTGTCTGGCTGCTTCTATCAGACATTGTGGTAAGTTATTATTTTATTTTTAACTAGCTGCGCTTCGCGGTTTCATCCACTTAGCGCTGCTCCTGTTGGTCTTAGCGTAATGATAATAATATATTATAGCCTTCCTCGATAAATGGGCTATTTTACACAAAGAATTTTTCAAATCGGTCCAGTAGTTCCTGAGATAAGCGCGTTCAAACAAACAAACAAACAATCTTCAGCTTTATAATATTAGTATAGATAGAATATAAAAACGGATCATTATTCGAATTTTCATCTGGAAGTTATTATTAATTAAAACGAATGTTGTTAATTTGTTTTTTTTAAGGTAATAACTTTTTTATGTTTCTGACAGAAACTATGATTCCATTCTATTTGATAGGTTCAGACTTCAGATATTATAACAACTCTTGTCTCATAAAGTCTTAACATACGTATGCAATAGAGGGTTAACATCTTTTGCACTATAATATGATTAGAATTAAAAATAGTTTAATATACTCAGTAGATACTATTTATAATTACATCATATCTTTTAAATACGCAATCATTTTTATTGCTTTGCAGTTTTTCTTAAATTGATTGATTACAAACGACTGGCACTGTCCTATCAAACTAATAATAATCTCCCGCTTCAATACGTTGATTGTAATAAAACAAGAAATACATATTTTATCGGTATCAGTATTTCCTGATTTTCACATAAAATATAAATAAAATCGTTATTATAGAAGAAACACACAATTATTCAAAATCATTATTGCTATAATATATATGTTTGAAATTTGAATTAACGACGTCAGAAAATGGCGAGAAATCTTCACTAGACCACAGAATAATAACACAGTATAATAACTCAGATGCATATATGTATCAACTTTAAAAAAAATACCTTGTTCCAATTTTTTCAACATTTTTAATAATTTTTCATACACTATTTTAACATATTATAATATCCCAGGTGGTATGTGTTTCGCGTACAACGCGGACCTGTACTACCGCGACTACTTCCCGGACGTGGACCTGGGCTGGTGGCTGTTCGCTGTCACTGTTGGGATTGGCTCCATTGGTGTTGTTGCTGGCGGTGTTGTTTCGGATAAGTATGTTGTTTTTGTTATTAATGGTAATTTAGATTAATAAAAAGTATTTTTTTTAATATGTAAAGAAATTCCGGCGGAAAAGTCGGAATGAATAAATTCGGAAAAAACAGAATTGCATTGTTCCAAATTTTTCAGATTCTTGATTTTTCAGATCGATCAGACATAATGTTTCTGACGTGCGTTCTGAATTGTGAACCGAAAATTTTTAATCTTTCTATACAATATCAATAATTAATAAAATTATGAGGGCTTGTTGTGTCTCTTTTTTTAATTTGAAGATATTATGTGTGCAGTGTGAGGCACGCTACCGCAATTCACATTCTGAAATAAGAATCTGAATTCATACTTACAGATAGATTAGACTAGTCTCATAATAATATAAAGATTCTGTTTTTTAATAATTGATAATACATAATTAGAATAATATAGAATATATTTTTTATTTTTATTTTTTCTTTTCAATTTTGTTATTAGGTTAAGTAGATTTAAGTTTCTTTGTATGCAAATTATTGTGGCAATAAATACATTCATTTCATTTCATAATATATTTGTACGAGAACACAGTATACAATTATATAAATTACTAAATATTTATATGTAATTAAACTAATTATCCCTTACAGATTCGTATCCCGCATGGGCGTCCGTTCCCGCGTGTTAGTGCTCGCGCTGTCGCAGCTCATCGCAACACTTCCCGCGTTCGGTTCTGTTGTCTTTGGTCCACTCTGGGCTATGATCACATTGGCCTTCTCCTATTTCTTTGGTAATTGTTTTTTTATTTATTGCCGACACTGCTTTGTTCCTTAGCTGTTATTCATTGATTTATTTTAATTACCAACATATATTAGATATATGCAACATAAACAACCATTATTGCTGTAGATACACAGAAATCGAGGGCACGTGTCAGAAGTGAAACTTCTATTACCTATGCATGTTGAGAGTAAAATTTCAAGGTCACGTCATGGAAATGCCGTCACGTCATGGAGTAAGGTGACGATTTTGGCATCGTTGTATCTAGCCAAAGAAGTTTCACTTCTGACACGTTTGCTCGGCACACACGTTCTTTTTGTTATTGTATATTGTTTTGCTATAAAAATTTATTTTGTATTAATAAAAACAATTATTTTTCAGCTGAAATGTGGTTCGGTATTCTATTCGCGATCCTCGTGGAGATAGTACCATTGTCGGTTCGTTCAACAACCGTGGGCGTGTTTCTGTTCGTCATGAACAATGTTGGCGGGAACTTGCCCATATTGGTGGACCCGGTGTCAAAGGCCATAGGCTATAGAGAGGCGATCATGATCTTCTACGCGGGATTCTATGCCATAAGTGAGTCTATGGGTTTTATAATAATCCTTGATAAATTATTTCTAACTAGATTCAATTAAAGATAATATACGTTTAGTGGGTAAAATTCGGAGTCGGTTACATAGGTAATATAAACTTACATGTATACAGGCTAAGCATACAGGTATAAAAGGCAAAAGCTTAATATATCGCCGACGTGCCTGTTTTATATAATTATGTATTTTTAATAAGATTAACTCGAAATGTTTAGTCATCATCAATTGTTTAAAAATAGTAAATACACTGCAATAATTATCTTATCGAATACCAATGTTATATTTATTTAATTGTAATAAATGTACGAATAATGTACACAAAAAGTAGGTTAAAAGAAAAAGTATCTCGGAATTTATCTCCGATATAAATTATCTGTTAATCCAAGGCATTGCCAAGTTTAGGTACAAGTATTTTTATACGTTATATACAATAATATTATTTCTCATTACAGGTGCTATTCTATTCTTCTTAACAATGTTCTTCATGGACGGACCTGTAGAGAAGGAAGAAGACAACAAAACAGACGGTCAAGACAACAGAGCTTACATTCACGACGAAACCCGCAACAGGCCGACCGCGACAGTGCAAAACGCGCGATTGTAGAAAATAAAATTATAATATGGCAATCAATATTCTTGCCAGACAAATAAATCGACTGATATGAGGTTGCTTCTACCGTTGTGGAGATTATCTGTGTGATATCGTTTATCTGTGGACGTTCAGTTTGACAGCTGTCATGACATGGCGCGTATTTTAAATTGAAAGTTCGTAATCTGTAAAAGATTTCAATTTTCAAACGAAATAATTGTAGTCTTTCAAAGGAAATGAATACGAAGTGATATTACACCGTTCCTTTATTTAATTTATAAGATTTAGGTTAACTAGTATTTAATGTTCAATGTTGTTATAGTTTTAGTTGTTTATATTTATTCCAAAATTTTAGTGTTGTTCGAATCACATATATATTGTTCAGGGGCTTATATATAGATCTGAGAATAATGGATTAGTCTCAACTTAAACATGTGTCGCCTAGTAAATTTAGTATTTAAATAGGATATTCCTTGAATTAAATATAAAGCCCCAAAACCCAAATGTGTAACTAACAAAATGCCCTCTTTTATTTCCAAAAACCATAACTAAAATCTTGAAGAAAATCAATTAAAGTGCCAATAATATTGTTTCCAAATCGTAATTAATTGTTAAAATTAATTTATAGGTACCTAATTCATATAAATGAGTATTGAGTAACCCTACATCTTCCAGTGAGTACATTTAGCTATTTAAAATTTTCTCACCAAAGAATCTAAATTTTCAATTTCCAACCAAAACAATCTGGAAACACTGATATGATTTTTTTTACTTCAGATTTTCATAAAACAAAATATTACAATTCTTGCCCTAAATATTGTTACAAGAAAAAGCAGTTCTTTGTGATACACTGTACATATTTATTGTTAAGATTAATTTTGTAAATAAATTATATACTAAAATACTGATTTTTATTTTAATACCTCCCCATACATTATATTAAATTTATAATTAATTCACTGTTTTATGCAGATATTCAGTATAAACAATTAATGAATTTATAACAAAAAATGAGGACAAAGAAACTTCTTTTTTAAATAAAAAATAGTATACCAAGGTGAAGAGAATAAAAAGACAAACATAGCTTGAGGTATGTTTATTAGATATTTATATTATATTATGTATTATACAATAGTAAATATTTTTACTTGCAAATGCATTCATAAACATGAGTAACATTTTACACATATTTTACTTTTGAACCCATTTTGATAATAAAAAAATAATTCTTAATCATTGAGGTCCCGAACATTCATAATCTTAAATGGAGAAGCTTATGTAAAGAAATATTTTAAATTCATTGTGATCATTTCTACATTACATTTATGCAAGTTTACATTATTTGTATTACAATTTTTATTTCCTTAGATCCACACGAACATACAGAGTGCTAATCTAATCAACTGCAACTAGTACACCTTTACCGTTAGACTTATATTTAAACACTTTTTCCTTTCGCCGAGACTTCCAACATTTAGTCTCTTCTTTGGATAAGACATATTCTCCACTTACAACCACTGACTTTATTTGATCTGAAAAAAAAAAATATTGTTATTATAAAAATAACATTCTATTTAAGCTATAAGAGCTAGCGCGCAAGAGCAACTTTTGTCTCCGCAACTATTTTGTCTCTCCCATCAACTCTATAGGAAGTTGCGTCGCTACATGCGCGCACTTTCTTCGCGAATAACTATAAGAGTTACAGAAATACCTACTGATAGTGATATATACCTTCATCTATATCTTCCTTCATCCTGTTTTGTTTAAGTTTTTTTGCTTCTTTATTGTGAGATTCTGTATGTGTATCCTCTTCTTCATTACATGACAGGAAACCTTCAGAATCTTTGAACAGTTTGACCCCTCCTTTGATTTTTCTTTTGCTGAAAGAAAAGGAACAGTGTTTTTATAGTAAAGATGACTTCTTTAGTTATATTATGTTGTTATAGTATGTAGTTATATTATGATAGAATACTAGCTTTCAAAGAAAAACCTGCATAGTTCCCGTTCCCGTGGGATTTCCGGGATAAAACGTATCCTACGTGTTAATCCATGTTACCCTCTATATGTGTGCTAAACTTCATTGTAATCGGTTCAGTAGTATTTGCGTGAAAGAGTAACAAACAGTAAACACACACACATCCTCATAAACTTTCGCATTTATAATATTAGGAAGATTTTATTGTAGTTATCTATTGAAATATTATGCACACTGAAATAAACTTACTGCTTTTTAGGTTCTATATCTACAAACTTAATGTTTTTGTTAATAATACTAGATATTTTATCGCCAATTTTTTTCTGTAGTGGCAAAGGTACTTTGACATCATTATAATGGCTCGCTTCTTCTAAATAACGCTCCGATTTCTGGTTTATTTCTGAAATGTTTATAAATAGTACATAATAAATATACATGCTGGGATCACTGTACTATAATATATTTAACACAATATTGATATACCTGCTGTGGGAATACTAGATTTAGATGTATTAACTTTTTGGTTAATTAAATTTACAAAACTAGTGTCTACCGCTTCTCTAAAGCGAGATAGATCTTCGCCTTCAGAAGAATCGGTGTCCGACATATCAAGAGAAATTTAAACTCCAAATAAATAAAAGTTCAAGTTTTGGTTTTCAAAACAAACATGCCGCACACATGTGAATTCGACACATTGAACTGTCAACTGTCAAGTTGAGACTTGAAAGTTGACACCCTCAATAATCACCCTGTGAAAACATGGTGAAAACCTTAGCTAAAAACAGTAGAACTAGAATCACTTATGTTAAATATTCGTATCCTCTAACTTTTCGCCTAATTTCTTTCCAATAAAATTATTTGGTGTGATTTGTTTTCTTATCTTTACTCAATTTCTGCAAATAGACTTATCTACTGGCCGTAAAAAAAAAAGAACAAGAAAAAACTCTAATTAGTTTTTCTGTCAGTGTCAAAACTGTGGTGTCAAAATCAGCTGGGGATGTCTGTGGGGCTTGTGCTTGTAATTTATTTCCCTGAGGTTAAAACTATAATGCGAAATTAAAATTAAAGATTTGTTCATAAGTTAAAGAGAAAACATATTTCCAATTGAGACTGCAAAATGACGGAACTAACAAAACCACCCGTTGATCAAAATCTAGTGAATTTCACACAGAAAAGCGACTATGATTCCCTAGCGAAGTATTTGGTTGGAAATATCTACCGATATCGGGAAAATATAATCATACCAAGAGTATTGGGTCCGGTTATTATTAAAACAAATGAAGAGAAAATGATTGAATCCACGATAGAGAGCTGCCCGTTCAAATCAGTGACCAGTTGTATTATAGGTTAGTATTTTGTTTATTTAATTGACTGTTCTCTGTAGAAAAGCGCTAACTTTTCATTCATTCTCAAGAATCAAATATCTTTTTTTTTTTCAAATAAAAAACAGGACTGTGTGTGTGGACAAAGAATTCACTTATATGTCATAATATAGATTTACTGGCTCTTACCTGCAAAGTTCAGCTGAATTATTATCAAATTTGTGTTTATATACGATTCGGCGTTTACTGCTAATGATATATTGCCGATTTTGGATTATTTGAAGTCCTTTTCATTTCATTTTTAATTTGATAGGCATTTAAAGATTTAAACTTTCATAATATTATATAATATGAAGAAACAGACAACAATAGCAACTTTGTTTTATACTATGTAGTGATATCCCAAAGTATTATTATTTATCAATAATCAATCATGTACATATACATATTGTTGGTCTTACCACAAAACAATTAAACACAGTCTAACTTTAAATCAGGGATCTGTCACTTTAATAGTTGTATATGTGAAGTACGACAAAACCAGATTAAAGAGAACTCGGGCTTAAAGTTAAACTCTGTCTAAAGTTTTTTGTGGTAAGACAGTGTCAGTTTAACAAATAAAATAATTACAGGCTATGGTCTCGGTCTCGCGGTCGGTCTATTCACATCCTCCCTAATGCCGAACATGACGGACCCGATGGCGCAACAGAACCAAACCGCGCGAGAGATACTCCGCGAGATGAAGACGTCCATGCTGAGTTATGCTAAGAACTTCGCTATACTCGGCGCTGTGTTCTCCGGTGTGGAATGTTGTATAGAAACCGCTAGAGGGAAGTCTGATTGGAGGAATGGGACGTACGCTGGCGGTGTGACTGGAGGACTTATAGGGCTGAGAGGTCAGTTATTTTGTACTTACATACTAAACATTGAAAGAAAATGCTGTTATGCAAATGGAGACTAAACTGAAATGAGTGTTATTTAGTCAGACACTACATAATAAACTATTGTTATAGTTAGAAACACAAGCTATGTGCTACGAATTTTAGCAATAAAATGATTTTGTCGCAAAAATAAAGTCTTTCCTCTTTATAATATTAAATTTACAATCATTACGAAAATGGAAAGAATTGAAATGAAAATTGTATGATTAATCAAACAATCTATTTTATTTGTAGTTTTTATTATTGGCTTTATATTAACCCATCAATGGCTTCTGACATTACAAAATCATTAAAAAACCTTTTTTTTTTGTTTTAGGTGGATTAAAAGCAGGCATATTTGGAGCAGCTGGCTTTGCTGCCTTTTCCACAGTTATCGACTACTACATGCATCAGCGATAGAATTAAACAATGTTGTTTTTAATGTAAATTATAAAGTATATATAGTTGATTTTTTATTATTTTCATTGAGATTTATGAGGGAAATGTGAATTTAAACTGAAATAATTAGGACATTAGGACCTTAGATTACAAAATAAAAGACAGATGGAGCGTTGCCGAACTAAACCGAATAATTTATCGTCATTTTCAATAAAGCTATGTGTGCTGTCATTTCGCCGCTGCACTGTACGTACACGGTGCTTCTGTGTGCGTGTAATGTTGCCAGATATTGAAAAATTTCCCAAATTTTTCCCCGACTACGGAAAAAAGAGGGTTATGTTTTTCGAGTTTATGTATGTATGTATAATATTTCTTTGACACGCCCTGCACCTGCACCTGCACCGTTGGACCGATTTTGAGTTGTGAGGTTTCATTGCGATCTGAATTATTATGTTAGTGGCGGTAGTGACGTAGGCTATATGTACATAAATGAGAAGTCAAGTTTTAATTTTTATTTAAATTATTTTATTACATAAAGACGTAGCTGCCTACTAAAGTTATATATGGATAAAATGATTGTATTCAATTTTTTATTAAATAAATTACATAAAAAAAGTTTCAATATTAACTATAATAATTATTAATTATATTATTTTTTATTTTTCATAATATATGAATACGAATAGCGGTAGTTTTTAATCGAGAATACGGGACATTTTATTTTCATCATATCCATCATGGAGTTCACATAAATTAAATCGCTAGCGAAAACGACTATGACGTTTTTAAGCTTTATAAAAGTAACAAAATAATGTATTATGCTTATTAAAATAATCTAATAATTATCATGAACCTTTAGTGCACTATACAAATAATCACATTCACGATCGAAAAATCCAACAGCATTACCCTGAAGATCTTTTAACCATTTTACCGTTTTACCAATAAAAATGGCAAATTCATTTTCAAAATACTGGCAACATACGTTGAAGTTTTGTATTCCTTCATATCTGTAAAATTATTATTCGTAATAAAGAAATAAATCAGCCAAATTATCTACAGAAAACCTGTGAAACGATGTTTTATCTTTTTTTTTGTTTTCGGGAACAAATTTTACAGCGTTTTATTATCACAAGACGGCATTTTTTTACTAAAATTGCAAACCCTTTTGACGTATTGCATGACTTACCGTGTTTTCCAATTACAGCACTAGAGCGCATTATGCGGCATAATGCATAACGTTGAATGTTCCAACTACAGCAACGCTTCGCACAATCGAGCACTCTTCAAAGTAATGCGCGTGAATTGATGCGAGCAATCGATTTATCGTTAGTAATTATTAATTGTTGGAAAAAAAAATTAAAGCTTTCGTTTCATTGTAGTTTTTTCGAAATAATCAAAGTTAATTCAAATTGTGTTAAAAAAATAAATATAAGTATGTATGAAGGTACAAACATTGAAAAAAATGTTTATGAAATAGGTAATCAAAATCCAAATTACTTAAAATAACCGTAAATAGTTTTCAACCAATTATTATGTATACCACTTTATTTACACATTAATGAGGTTATTGCTAACTCTATGATTTTTTTTTCAACACTGAACTTAGCGCAACCTGCTAAGTAGTGCGTTTCACGTTCCAATTAAGCATCAGCATAATTCGGCATTGTGCGCCACTGAGTCGCATTATGCTCTGTAATTGGAAAACAGCCACTATATGCGCTATAGCACTGGTGCAGCGACGTATTTGTTTTTGATTTCGTATTTTCTTTGACAAGGGTGACGGGCGGTTGTCATGCTCCATCTGTACTTTATTTTGTAATCTAAGATTAGGACTGTGTTAAAAGATAAAATATAAGACAATTCGAATTCGTATTTGAATTTCGAACATGTTTCGAGTGTTGCTGTTGTACAAAATCACAGCCTTAAAAAATAAAAACCTTGCAGAATCAAATTACAAAATACAGGCTGTAAATAGCTGTGAATGTGAAAATGTGAATGAACTTCTATCCAGATGGAGAAAATGATATGAAATATTTTTCAATTTGAATTATGAATTTATCGCTCTAAAAAGCTTTCTTCTCAAAAAGATTTATAAAACATGACTTCTAAATAAAAATAGATTGTGGAGAGAAAATAGATGAGGTATTTGTTTCTTATTTTTTACTGAAATAATTAATAAAATATTTTTAAACTTATCGTCTCATGCTTCTCTAAGCAGAAGAAGAATCTGTGCAATAATTTGTATAGTCTGTGGTATCTTTATTTACGTAAGGCAACTTTAGCTTGTCAGTTGAGCTTCGCCGTTCGCGGTCGATTAGAAAAATTAAAAAAAAGATAACGACTAAAACGGAAAATGCTGTGTGAATGCACCGCGTCTCATTTTGTATTAATATTTTAGAATAATGAATAAAGTAGTGCATATTATATATTAATACGTAACAGTTATATCGCAGTATATATATTCGTATACATTTTTATCGATTTAATACAGTGATTTGCACAATAAAACGAAATGAAGGATCCCTTTGTTAACGACTCGTGTATTGATTCGCCCGCAAGGGATAGTTTAAAAAATATAGATGGGTGTTACAGTAAAAACTTATTTAAGAATAAGCCTTTTATAAATTCTCGTCGTGCCTTACAATCGGGTGCAGATAAAATATCGAAAACCTTCAAAAGTGTGAGAAATACTTTCGGAAATCTCTCGCAGGTGAGTCCTAAATTTCAGTAGTTTTTGTTTGATATTAAGTTGATTATGAATGAACATGAGAAAATATTCAATGGAAAATTGTTTATAGCGTTGATAAATTACGTTTTCATGTCCTCAAACCTTATTATAAAAGATCGACTTTGCAGAACACAGCGTGAATATTTTCATGAACGCAGCTATTTTTCACAGCATTTCAGATTGAGTGGTCGAAGGAGGCATCGTTTAGCTGAACCTATTTCACCGTGCAGGACACCAACTACTCCTGTTGCCAAGAAAAAATTGGTACCCATTATTATTTTCATAAAAAAAAGAACTAATCTGATTATTTCGTATGACCTATCTATATATTTTATAATTATTACTTTATTCTAAAATAAAAAATTCTTTACAACTTATCTTTTTAACATAAAGTTATTTCTGTTTATTTATAAATGTATATTTTTCCAGCTATTTGGTCGCAGTCCAACCAAGCTGTACAGTCCCTTTGGCATCGAAACTCCGAGGAACAGAGACTTCAGGATCTCACCATACATGCCCAACACTCCCGAGCATGAGTAAGTTAAATAATTATTTAAATGATTTTGAATACACACCTCAAATTCTATATTAAGAATTCACCAGTATAATAAGACCATTTTCATTAAGCCCTCAGCCCCCGGAATCACAGACACAATAGAAAATCTATTGTGTCGTGGCCCGATTGGGCCGTTCGGTGGTCAATCGGTTAAATTTTATTAGGAATTAAGGCGTTTCCTTTGAACATTTTAATAAATGAACCATAACAACATAATGTATATAATGTATAAAGACTACAAATCTGCATAATGTTTCGTCCATATGCCCTTGATAACATAAAATGCGTGGCTCCGCTTCTGTTGGTCTTAGCGTATAATATAAAGCCTTCCCCGATAAATGGGCTATCCAACACTGAAATAATTTTACAAATCGGACCAGTAATTCTTGAGATTAGCGCGTTCAAACAAACATACAAACTCTACAGCTTAATAATATTAGTATCGATTAAAATAAGAGAAGGTATATATTATTATTGGGGTATATTATTTATTTTTTTGTTCCAGAATGTCTCCAAAACGGCGTAAAGGCATCACACAGTCGTGGCATCTGCTCGCTAAAAAGAGGCCTCGAGCACTCTTCCAATAACTCTTTATTACCACAGTATATTATTATAATACCAGTATAATATTATAATATATTATATTATATCGCACAACCCACCGCTATGACAGCTTTTTGTCAAGTATTGTATGTGATTGGTGCTATATGTGACTGACTGTTGTAGGGAATCAACCTTTTGCTATTTATGATTTAACTAGATTTCCGCCCGCGGCTTCGCCCGCATTTTCAAAGGAAAACTCGCATAGTTCCCGTGGGTTTTCCGGGATAAAACCTATCCTATGTGTTAATATGAATCCCTCTATATGTGTGCTAAATTTCATTGTAATCGGTTCAGTAGTATTTGCGTGAAAGTGTAACAAACATACACGCATGCATCATTTATAATATTAGTACGATTATGAACATTATTTCGCAATAAGGTTGATTCCTTACATCATGGAGCAGAAGCTCGGACTGCTTATATTCTATTGATTTTAATATAAGGTTCTCATATCGTATCCTATTTTGATGCCTTGCTCAGTGATATTTATCTATTAAATAATAGACATATGCACAAAAATTATTATGCTATAGAAACTTGTTTAATCTCCTAATATAATATTATTTATGGTATTTAAATTCAGATGCTAAGAGAACTAAAATAACTTTTAAAAACTTCTAAAATAAAAATTGAACTTTATATTATTACTAGCGGTCCGCCCCGGCTTCGCCCGTGGTACATATGAAAAATAGATGTTGGCCGATTCTCAGACTTACCCTATATGCACAGATAATTTCATGAGAATCGGTCCACCCGTTTCGGAGGAGTATGCAGACTAACATTGTGACACGAGAATTTTTTATATAAGATAAATCGAAACAAAAAGCTTTCCAAATTGTGTTCTGTAGTGTAATCTGTAGTCCAATCTTACTAAAAACGAGTATTACATATACATGCTAATAATATGTAAATGGAATATCACAAATTATTTATTAAAGTTCTTTTAGCACCAGGCAAAATATAAATTCTCTGCAAATGTAGTTATCTTCATATGGAAAACTTCTTTGAAATATTATGTATATTGTAATCTCTTGTTAAACAGTACTTAATCAAATTGTAAGGTTCCAATGAACAGTAAACTTTGTAACAGACATAAATAATAACAGGATTATGTCTATAATAATAAGAGAGACTGATTAAAATCACTCATTTAAGTTTCGTAAAACATTTTTTTAACTATTTTTTCTCACACCTTAAAAAGTTAAAGGTTTTTGAGTAATTTTATACTTATTTTTATACATAAATAAACTGACGTAGAAGCGGTCTATGCGAACAAATTTGTAGTTAAAGCTGTTCCCCTGTCCCCATTATCTACATAAACATTCTACACACTGTCACACACACACACACACACACACACACAAACACACAAACATAGTAACGTACGCATTCACGTACTCCGTAGTGAGACAAAGATAGAATATACATTTAAATCGTTAGCCGAAAAGAGATAGCAACGCGCGTACCTAACCAACCTGGCTAATTAGCCGACTTCGTTTTTTTTACGCGTGTATGTCGCTTCTACCTCAGTTTATATAATATGTATTCTAATTTTTAAAAACTAACTACGGAAACGGCACTGCCCACGAGAAATAATAATCATTTTTTATTTAAATATTATTGATTAAAAAAAATCATATCCAGTATTAGATACGCCAAATTTTATAGCTTCAAGTATTATTAGTAAGGGTTAACGCTTTTGTGACAATATCTTTATATTTATTAATATTTAATCCGCTAAATTAAGCAGCATCTAGACGATTATGTTGCATGATATGCTGTTTGTGCATGCAGTTTGATAAAAAAATCCAATATGAATTATAATTAATTGAGTTTATATATAGTTCATACACGCGGCTTAGTCCGGGATAACTAAACTCAAACATTTATTTATTCAATTAGACTTCTTCCAGAAGCATTTTTGAATCGTCATAACATAGTTTTGACTATTAACCACCGATTCGGAAAGCAGTTTCTACTGAGAAGAACCGACAAGAAACTCCGTAATTGCTCTTTTAATAAAAAAACTACCTATCCTAGTTAGTAAAAATATACTTATTTTTTTTGGTAACGCGTATTTTCAGTAATATCTGTATGTATCTTTCAAAATATCGAAAATAAATAAAAACAGTAATATATAAATGCATGTCATGTAGCAAGATCGTCTAAGTGTCTGCTCTAAGATGATATAGTCGGAATTTTAGACTTAAGAATGTTCTTATCAGTTTATGGCTATTTATTCAATTTGCTACCAAACGATAACAATTATTTAAAAAATGATTTAAATTTAAAGGTTTTTTGATAGTATTTAAATTTTAAAAATTCTTAGCTTAAGTTTTTTTTAAAGTTATCCACACAAGATTTTAATATTGTATTAACTATCTGTTTACTTGCTATTTAAAAAAAAAAAATGTAATTTTAATTTATTTTATTTTATATTTATTGTACTCAATGTGACGTTCTTACTGATGAGATTTTGACTCGAGTTATTTTTACAGTTATAATAAGAACGACAAAAGGTTCAAAACACGATTTTTCAAGCCACCAGCGCATATCTCATTACATAAAAATTACATAAATTTACGAGATATACGATATTGTTCATAAAACAAGTACTAAAACCCAGTTTTTCTTATTTGTAATGTAGGTACTTACAAGTATGGAAAATTCGGGTCACAATCTCATTAGTAACTCAATTTTAATTCAATCTTTGTCACGAGGCTACTTAAGTATATTTTCAAGCACCTGATTTTTTAAAGTATAACATTTAGGGTTAAGTGTATTTATTGTAATTGAAAGTACCCAGTCGGTACAAATAGTAATGTTTTTACTTTTTACTACGCGATGTCTGCAATGCTACAACTATTTATACTGAATAAACTCTTTATATTATATTGTCTCTTATTTATTATCCCCGATCTTAAAATCTTTCATTCAAACCATGGATCCAATAAATATTCAAACAAACATCAATCAAATCTAGGGATATTTTGTATTGATCTAATATCTTAAAATCTATGAAGAATTTAGTGATATTAAAATGGAAGAATTGTACTAGCTTAAAAGTGGCTGCTCGGGTTCATTCAGAAATCACCATACTGGATGTATGGGAAATCAATACAGCGCCACTTAGAAAACTTATTTATGTAGCATGAGTCAGTAAAAAACCTAAAATTCATCGAAATTTTATGTAGATCGATATATCTCATGTCTGGTTTCCGATTTCGGTTATACAGTGAAACCCGTTTAAGACGATTCCCCAGGGACTCAACAAAAAACGCGTTTTATGCGGGAAAGCGTAATAAGCGGGAAATAAAAAACGTACAAGTACTACATATTATATGTATGTATTAATATTTATTATGGTTTTTCAGATGTATGTATAGGTATTGTACATTTAAACATTATGTACGTTATACAAAATGTCGTTATTATATACAGAGTGGAAATTTTCGATGGGCCCTGGAGGGAAAGTACTTGAAATACTAATGATAGCAAATTTTCCTGAAAGGAAACATTCCTTTATTTTTAAAAAGAATTATAACTGCATTCAAAGATTTTCGAAAAATCACTTGCATTGACCGGAAATCGAACTAACCGAAACTAATTTTTGTCGTCGTCGCTTTTGATTTAAAGAAGTTACATCGCGTCTTAAATCAACTGCTGATAATGCCTGGGCGTGTGTCAATATCGGAGTTGACTCATCTTCTTCTTGATCATTACCACTTTGAGCCTCTTCTTGTGTGTTATTCACACTCTCAATAAGATCTTCAATAGATTGAATTTCTTATGGTGATACATTATCATCAATGAATATCCAGGAAACCACTGCAGTCGGCGTTGAGTCGGCCGCTGTCGCAGGGGTGTGTTGGCCGTTAGAGCGTATTAAACGGGATGACGAAGCGTTAAATAATGTATGAAAACATGTCTCAAGTTGCAGGGACTGATGCAAAATGGCGTATTATACGAGAAATCGTATTAAGCGTGATCGTATTAAACGGGTTCTACTGTATTTTAGTATGTTACACCTGTATATATCCTTGGTATGTGAAATATTTTTGCATTTAGAAGCTTAGTTTTCAAAATACAGGTCTTTGAAGTTTGAAGTATGGGGATATAGCCGCGCTTCGCCATTATAATACAAGTAGCTTCGAAACTTCTGCGATGACCACTCTAGAACTTGGCATGAAGTTTAAGCATAATATAAGCAAGATATAAGCCACTTATTTAATGATCATAATTTTTTTTTATAATTTGCCAAGTTCGTAAAAATTTACAAAGAAAAAGATTTTTTAATTTTTCTTAGGAATTTAAAAATAAATTCGAAATTCAAAATATGAGAATAAAAAGGTTTTTAATGGGGATTTATACAGTCATCAATTTATTTAAAAAAAAATCCTTTTCTTGAACTGATAAATTAGGTACATTCAAAGTCACGCATGCCTCGCGCTTGCTGACATCTTCAAAGACCTGTATTTTGAAAAGTTTCTAAATGCAAAAATATTTCGTATACATATACCTACCAAGGATATATATATATTGTGTAACAAGTGTGTAACATACTAAAATATTACCGAAATCGGAATCCTGACCCCGAAATCTGTTTCCGCTTCGCGTGAAATGCTCCATAAGTATCTGTAGCATTTTCATAATGTAGAATCGGTAGCATCTGCCATGGGGCAAAACCCTTGTAGTACCTATGACCTATGTGGGGATACTGTACAAGGGCACACGGGATTTCCCTTTTAGTGCAAGTTTCCATTGTCGTTTAATTATATACATTTAGTAGTTTAGTACATATTATTAACAAAATAAATTGTTTAACAGTTACGAAAGTATATCAAAATTTATTATTTTTTATACCAGCTGTGTCCCGCGGTTTCAACCGTGTAAATGAGTTTTCCCTTTTAATCCTAAAGTGTACCTAATCCTACAATCCTTATGAAATATCAGATTAAAATGTAGTTAGGTTAGCTAAGTTATTCCTTCATCAGCTATCTGTTAGTGAAAGTTTCATCAAAATCGGTCCAACCGTTCAAGAGATTAGACGAAATAAATAGATAGACTAAAATTGTAAAAACTAATATTTTGGTATAAGTACCGTAACTAATATGCATTAGTAAAAATCGCATATTTTAATATTACAAACAGACACTCCAATTTCATTATTGGTGTAGACTACGACTAGCTGCATCCCGCGGTTTCTCCCGTATAATGAGTTTGCCTTTTACTCTCATGATCCTGTTTCAATATCAGTATAAAAAGTAGTATTACTCCTTATTACATCAGCTATCTGTTAGTGAAAGTCCCGCCAAAATCGGCTAGCCATTCAGAAATTAGCTGGAACAATCATACTCCAATTTTGTTATTGGTAAAAGATTATTTACTCGATTTGTAGCCAGTAAATACGTTAATTGTGTGGGTGCAGGGTGTTTACCTACTGATAGACTGATTGATATACTCAAGGAGTAACTGCTCAGCTACTTAATCGCCACTAATGTTTTTCAAGCTCAAGTTTGTCTTTAAAACGTTAGAATACATATTATATAAACTGAGGTAGAAGCGGCGTACGCGTAAAAACACGTTGTTTAAAGTCAGCTAATTAGCCTGGTTGCGTTTAGCCGGTTACGCGCGTTGCTATCTCTTTTCGGCTTCTTATATCTTTGTCTCACTACGGAGTATGTGAATGCGTACGTTACTATGTTTGTGTGTGTGTAGAATGTTTATGTAGATAACTTGGAACGGCTTGAACAGTGAACTGCTAGTCCGTTCGCGTTAAGGAAATAGTGAGTCATCAGTGCAACTACAGGATGAGGGTGTATTCACAGTGGAGAAAAAGTACAAACATTTTTTTAAACATTAAATTATTATAAATGGAAAAAAAAAAATGTCTTAAAATTACTTAAATCACTATTCAGTATCGCTAGATTCTTCAGTTACATTTATTATGAAAGAATTTTTACCGCATGCACTTGCTGTTTTTATGACTATGCTCTCCACAGTTGCATTTAAATCACACAATTTAAAGTACTTATAAACATTGTAAATTATGCGTCTCTCTCCGCTATGGATTATTGATCCACTTTTATTCTTTCGAATTGGTGAAGTATTCATTTTTAAAATTTATTGTTGAACGAGTCACGCAAAATACACAACCGTTTTGTTCGAAGGTCAGATTTCAACTGGTCACTGTGAACTCGACTTTCTAATTTGGGGCGTGGCCAGGCCGGCGGACAACGATGACTCACTATTTTCTTAACGCGAACGGACTTATAGTTTGATTGCATAGACTGCTTTTACGTCAGTTTATATATTTAGTTATTTACCCATTCTAAGTTTAATTTTTTTACAAAATACTGGGTAATTAAAACCACAAATAAGAAATAATGTTTTTATTTGTCCTTAATTAAAAAGAAACAAAAGATGCTTATCATAATATAACCACTCTTAGAACAAAGTAACAATATAGACGTACTCACACAGAGTATCAGATGTATTTACACAGATTATATATAATTGAGATTTGTCATTCTATGAACTAAAAAATGCTTAACGTTGACAAGGAACTTTATGTTTTGATATATTTTTCATAATTTGTTTCCTGTGACTACTGTCTGTACATGTTAATTCTTATCAAACAGCATTAAAATTTTATTAAATGTTTTTGAAACACGAAAATCCGCAATTAATAGTTGTAAAGACAGTTTAGACAGAAGTCAAATTACAAAAACAGGTGGTAGTTATTTGTTATAAAATGGCGATAAACGAGACATACACAAAAAAGGAAAGATATCTTTTTCCACTATTAATAAAAAATGTTTTGTTAATCACTTTTTCGTGACGACAACCTTCAATATTGAGGTAGTCAGTATTAAAATATAAGTAACAGTGCGATCAGGCTATTTTGGGATATAAATCACGGATTTTTCTTTTACTGTTATAAAAATTATTAAATAATCAAATATCAAAACCTACTTTTTATTTCTTAGTAACAAAAATGGCAACACTTTATAAGTCTTTGTCTACAACTAATTTTCGCGCCAAAATAGCCTTGGCACCATAGACAAACACTATTCTAAAAAAAAAAAAAACAATTTTGACGTAACGTATGATAGACATCAATCACATAGTACTTCGTACTGTTCAAATACTTTTAAAAATATCTTTTTCTGTACACATTATTTTATACAGGCACTTTTATTGCAATACTAGAATGTCGAAAAAAAATATTTATAAAAAAATAAACCTGCTCACGCGTATGTCAATTTTATGAGTATTCTACAGCTTTAAAACCAATGAAAGGTCAATAAAAAAAACAGCACATATTTAAGGCATTGGATTAATTACGAATTAAGGACACTTAAGTCAGTTAAGTTAACTTCTAATATTTCCTTTACATTATTGACACTGGCAAATAGACAAACTTTCTGGTCACGACAAAAATAAAAAATAAACCACTTGTTATCATCTATACTAATATTATAAAGCTGAAGAGTTTGTTTGTTTGTTTGTTTGAACGCGCTAATCTCGCAAACTACTGGTCCGATTTGAAAAATTCTTTCGGTGTTATATAGCCCATTTATCGAGGAAGGTTATAGGCTATATATCATCACGCTACGACCAACAGGAGTGGAGCCACGGAGGTGAAACCGCGCGGAGCAGCTAGTTTTAATATAAAGCACAATAAGGGTGTACTCGC
Source organism: Colias croceus (assembly GCF_905220415.1). Classification (NCBI taxonomy): domain Eukaryota; kingdom Metazoa; phylum Arthropoda; class Insecta; order Lepidoptera; family Pieridae; genus Colias; species Colias croceus. Next base: position 471,032 of record NC_059555.1, read on the forward strand.
AAAACGAAGTTTGTCGGGTCATAATTTTATTTAATTGTAATTTAAGAATTAAAATCAGCACCTACGGGTTTATTACATTTATTTTCGCTATCACTCGTAATTCGTAATTATCCCAATAAAATTTACATACGTCATAATAACCGTCAAGGAAAATTGTTATAAATCTAGGTAATTTACAAGCGGACCAATAAAGTAAGATTAATAAGTTTACATTCATCGTAATTTTTTTTTTCAAAGAACAATCTCATCTTACTGGCCCGTCGTTACGCGTGACTAACAAAGTTGTAACATTACTTATAATAAACAATTTGGTGTAAAAAATAAAAAAACAATATGCAGATATCACTTTTTCTTATTCATATTACTCAATATGTGGCCGGGGTTTTGACTGGCGGGAAATAGCTGAAAAAAAAATAATTTCGTTATATTTCGCGCCAAAACTTTCCAAATTACCATGGCGGTCGTTAGCTTTAGTGCGAGTGAGATAGCAGGCTAAAGATCCCTTTTGTTAAAGTGGGATGGCAGATGAAGATTTGGCAGCCAGGAAGAATAATAATAATTAGAATAAAATAATTTTATTAGAATCACCAAAATACCACCACAATGGAAGAAATTATTGATAAGCGATAAAGTTGCTTCATGTACAATGTGTCGCAGACTAAAGATTTAACTAAACTTATTACTAAAAAAATCCACAAAAATTTCCCCATAATAACTAACTAAATAATCTTTTTATTACAAAATCAAACTCACCGGACCATGAAAACCATTTAAGTGTGTTTTCAACGGAGGCCTCTTAACAAATCCGTTCCCTCTGGCGCCGCGGGACATGGGGCCCCAACGACTTCTGAAATTTCTCTTGTTTCTCTTGTTGAACTTATTGTGGGAGGTCATGTTCAGCTCCGTAGCCCGAGTGAATTCTTCTTGCATTTTGTTCTGAAACGAAAGGCGATGGAAAGATACAATTATTAATTTCTTTAACAAAATAAACATTGGCATTTTCATTTTATTGATTTTAAAGATTTGGTTCGCGTGACCATGATTACAGTAATATTCACGAAAGATGACCACGGAGCAGAAGGCATATTTTAGGTCCCTATGGAGGTGCGAGGTGAGGCGCGGGCGGATTTAATTTTAAATAAATAAAAAATAAATTATTTAACCAACATTAAAATATTGTTTTGTCTTAAGTCTTTTCTTCATGAGTGAACGTGCGCAGACGGCCTCCATTTGTGTTCATCTTTCGTGAATCGTACTGTACCTAACCAAAAAATCATGATAAAATGAATCATTTAATAATTTTATTAAAAATAAAAATAAAAATCATTTATTGAACAATTTGTGGGTTAGATACAAACATGTAACATTTGGACCCAAAACAAGGACAGCCTGTACTTTGGGGTCCACAACATTACCTTAAAAAAAAATATTTCCAATAATAAAGCACACCATTTCCGCAAAATATATTGCAGAATAAGCACAAAATGCCTTAATAAGTGTTAAATTTAGAAAACTTTATGTTTAAATAACCTACATAAACAATTCGTTTATCACACACAAGAAGCCAAGTACAACTCACCATATTATCATAGTTGGTTGTATCCGGCGAGCACCGTATGCTCTGCTCCAGCACGTTACTCTGGCCGACTTCGCTCGTCTTCATCTGCTTCAGCCTGATGAAATCGTCGTACAACATCTTGTTCGTGCTCAACAAGCGACTCTCCAACATTTCGCACATTGAATTAGAAAACACTATCGGGTCAGTCTTCTTCAGGATCTCAAGCAACGTCCGATTGAGGCCCAACTCGTACGGCAGAATACACACTCGCTCCAGAACCTGCCCGGCCACTTCACTATCAAACGTCCTATCTATACGACACATGAACATCGTCAACTTTATGAACACCGTTCGGAACCTATTAAAGTTCTGCGACTGTCCGATCACTTGCAGGAACACGTCGCACAACAACACGCCCGGCCTCACTTTCCACTTCAGCAGATCCTCGCACTGCGGCAAGTCCACGTAATTCAGGTACAGTAAAGTCCTTTCCAATGCTTCGGTTTTCAACCTGACGTCTTTTACGACCGCGTCGTTCGATTTCAGCACGAAATCGATCGACATTTCCACAAGACACCTGGTGAGGTTGCGCCTCACGCACGCGTCGATGAAGCACAAACCGTACATACGTCTCAATTGAATAAAACTTCTGAACATAATGTACTCCTGCATGAAGTCGTCATCGGCTAAGCGTTCCATCCTATTTGCAATGACCTTTGCATCAGGATAATTATGTGGGAAATTGCAGTTTTCAGCATTCTTGCAATTTTCTATTAAGTTGAACACGCAAGTACCGCGAAGCAACGTACTCTTAACGAGTTCGGTTGGGTGGTACGGTTTTTGCATGAAGCACGGTTTAGCCGGCGTAAAGAAGTTTGGCGTCGGTAATTTTCTTGGCTCATCATTATCCGATCTACTCGACTCAGAACTAGTTTCAAAATTATTGACGATCGGGGTACAATCATTATTATTTCGTAAAGATGTCGAATCGGCGCTTTGTTTCTCGCAAATGTTCAATTGATTTGTTTTTTTACTGAGTTCTGAAATAATTTTAGTCGGATTGTATGATACTGGTTTCGGTTTCTTAAATGTAACAGGTACGAGCGGTTGCGGTACATATTCATCCACTTCCGGTTCCGGTTCCGGCGGGTGAGCGTACACACTGCTCCTGCGATTTGACTCGACATCGAGAATGCTCTCGGCGAACAGCGACAAAGCGTCATCAACATCATCTTCCTCATCGACTGAATGTCTGTTCTTCAGAATTCTCTCTGTAGACACCTGAGGTTTATTCATATTAGAAGAGTTTTCATCACATATTTCGTGTGGTTTTATAGATTCTGTATCACAAGTATTGTTATGAGAAATCTCATTTGTTACATCATTTGCATTACTGTCTTCTGATTCTAGGTTCGTTATATCTAACCAGAGTGATAGGAGCATCAGTTCCACTTCGAACACGTTTTCTTTAGCTAGGTGTTCTTTAAATTTATCAGTGTCCTGGGTTTCATCACTGCCACTAGTCCAATCACACTGTTCTGGATTAAAAGTTTTCAACACGTCACTCATTTTGTCGTAAACGGACCTACTGTCTACTGTTTTATTGGCTACAGATTCGTTGCAAGACGACGAGGTACTGAGGTTTAATGCGTTAGAACAAATCTCTACATCTGTTTGTTTATCACTACTACTAGAGTCACTTTCGGATGAGGAATCGGAACTTTCAGACGATTCTTCTTTTTTCAGATCACTTATTTTGGTTAGTTTTATAAACGGTATTTTATTATCGATACGGAAGAAATCATTGGACATCACAGTGACACATGTTGTAGTACTGGAGTTCGATATATCTTTGGTCCAAGAGAATTCTGATGAGCTGATGAGAGAGCTTCTTCTTGAATTGCTTTCCTGATTTTCCTTATTTGTATCTCCATTAATTTTGGATGATTTTTCGACTTCTGTTTTTTCCACATTTTGTGCTTGATTTGGGGGTTCTTGTATTAGAGTTTCTGTGTTTTGACTAGACTCAGGAATGTAATCATTGACCACAGTCCTGACCAAGCCTTGAAGCATATTTTTGCGGTTTAACGACAACCTTCTTCTCGTTGGTTTTAAATTGTTTGTAGGTTTTACATTATCTGTAACTAAAATTTATTTAGATCTTATGATTAATATGAATTTACATTATATGCAATGGCCAATAAACTTTCTTTGGTACATTAATTTTATAAATGCTAGCATTTTGCCCGTGGCTTCTCCCGCATATTTAAGGAAATTTTTGCTCTCAACTCTCACTTGCTCAACTGTCTCCATTTTATAATATTACTTATATACTTTATATTTTTCATCCTTTTATGTGGAAACACAAACTTAATTGTGGTATAAGAATTAAGTAAACACATGTTAATGAGATTTATTTAAGAATGCACATATCTAAAAAACGTACGCAATCACAGACTATAACCATTTTCATCTCCTTCCATAAGATAAAATAAATTCATAAACTAGCTTTCCGCCCGTGCCTTGCCTGCGTTTTCAAAGAAGAATCCGCATAGTTCCTGTTCCCGTGGGATTTCCGGGATAAAACCTATCCTGTGTTAATCCAAGTTGCCAATATGTGTGCTAAATTTCATTGTAATTGGTTCAGTAGTTTAAAAAGAAAGAATATTAAATGCATGAAAGAGTAACAAACCACACACTTCCATCCTCACAAACTTTCTCATTTATAATATGAGTAGGATAAAATTTAAAAGTTGTAACTTGGCAAGAAGATACATACCATATTTAACTAAATTACCTTGACTATTATCCACGGTGATAGCAATTTTTGCGCTAGAGTTTTTCCTCACAATTCTCGGCTTCTTTCTTTCCGGACTGATAACATCTTCCTTGTTAGAGTTATCCGCCGTCTCTTGTGGCACAACTCCATTTTTAATTATATTCTTTTTAGTCTGATACTTTCGTTTAAGTATCGGCTTCTTAGCAACAAGTTTGGAAGTAATTGCAATTTGCCGAATGTCGTTTTGCTTTTGAAATTGCGCTCGGACTACTGCAAAAATGGAATCACAGAGGAAGAAGTTAATTTATTTCAAGTTTAATATAAATTTATAAAAAATAGAAAAAATTTGATCACGAGGCCGGACTCGAACCTGCATCATTACATTAAAGTTATTTATTTTAAGAATAACGGAAAAAAATCCTGATTTAAGTATATACTAACTATGATAAATATAACTATGATAACTGGATGAGTCTAACACAATATTTTTTGAAGAAAATCTGGAATTGCTACATGTTAGAATAATAACTGTTCCTATTCTTACAAATATTTTAGGAAACATAAAAAAATAATGAGAAAGAAACTACATATAAACATTCAATTCGCTAAGTTTAGCTAAGCAAATAATGTACAGTTGATAATTTTCTGGTTATTTTCTTAAAAAACATTATTTCTAACTTTTTTTATCTGTGTCACAACTTTTAATTTCTTACAGTTATAAATTGCTTGCTTTGTACGATAGACATATATTTTTAATAAATTTTTCACTAAAATTTTGAACTTCAGAAAAAATAGTTTATTAAAAATATTTTGCAGATATACTAAGTAGTGTATCACTGCTCTAAATTTCACCCTAATTGGTTAACTGTTTTATATGTTTAATGTATTTTTTGCATTCAATATATTAGTAGGATAATACAAACCCTCATTGGCAAGTGCAATTTTGATTTCTTTATTCAATTTAGATGGTGGTCTTCCCTTTTTTTTAATTATTGTTGTCTGATTCTTCTGCGGCTCTTTAACTACAGTATCTACAAAAATAGTAATATGTTAGTATTCATAAATTAATATAAAGCATTAATAAGAGTATTAAAGCATTTGTAAGTAGATAGTTTTTCTTCAGCAATCTGTAATATCTTAATATATATAAATCTCGCGTCACAATGTTTGTCCTCAATGGACTCCTAAACCACTTAACTTATTATAATAAAATTCGCACACCATATGCAGTTCGATCCAACTTGAGAGATAGGATAGTTTTTATGAAAAGAAATGTAAACATGTAGGTACCACGGGCGAAGCCGGGGCGTACCGCTGGCGCTAGTATATTTTTTAAAATTTGTTTAATGTATAAGGAGTGGTAATATTTTTGACCGCCTCCTTGATACAGTGGTTGATGCACGTGCAGAGAACCAAGTGTGTCTGGGTTTGATTCCCGGTGGAGACGAAGAAAAAAATAAGTCTCGGTCTGGCGGAACACAGGAGGCTGATCACCTACTTGTCCCTAAAGAAAATCGATCAGTGAAACAGATGTATGAATAATGCATCTGCCACTTACCCCAATAGGGGACTTCACAATATTTATGACAGAATAATAAAATACAGAATTATATCAGTTGGCTTAAAGTTCAATAAATCATTTCTAAAATCTTGAAAGTATATTCTAGTAAGTAGGTATAGTACAGTTACATTATACTACAGTTTCATTTACAACCAATTTTATTGTAAACAATAATAAAAAATTTTTTGTGAACCCAGTCATATCATAGATCTCATTGAAACAGATTATTATAACTGGACATTTACTGTTAATAAATATAGATTAATATCATTTGGATTGTAATACTTGATATGAATTAAAAATTGTTAAAATATTTTCACACCAGAGCTGTAGAGAATGTAAATAAGTGCAAGATTTTATATTTTAACCCATTGAGCCCCCAGCGCGCAGCGGTCCGATCAGTCCACGACACAATAGATTTTCTATTGTGTCTGTGATTCCGGGGGCTGAGTTATTAATTGATTTGATTTATAATATTATAGATATAGGTAAGCAGTTTTTGAGAAAATGATACATTGTTGACTTCAAATTCGTTGAATGGAAAACTTGAGATACCTATCATAATTTCTTAGGTTCTTTTGACAATAAAATAAAAGGAAATTTGAGTGTGACTGTGTCACAGAAAAATACAAAACCGTGTTAAATGTAGGTCTCCGTAGTTTCAGTATAGCATCAACAATAATTAATAGTTACCGTTCGCAATCTCCGAAGCATTTGAGTTTCTTAAAGATTTCCGACTAGGTCGTACAATCTTCTTTTTCACTTGTGGCGTTGGGCTCGCTGCATTCACCAGCTTTTTCTTTGGCGGCATATTTATTTAAATATTCATCACGTTAAAAAAACAAATAATATATCTAAACAGTAAACACATGGAAGTTTACATTTAGATGATATAATATGAGTAGGTAGTTTATAAACTTAACGTAGGTAGGTAACTTCGTAAAGTGTGTTGTTTCACTTTACACAGTTTCAAGTTAAGATTAATTCGCTGTTATTTCTCAGAACGCACAAAATATATAATTTATTCTCTCGTTTGCAAAGTTAAAACTCAGCAGATTTGAGACTGAATTTTTTCTTTGCGATTTTATATTGGATTTTATACATTCTTTTGTACCTACACTGCACAGATTATAGCAACGACATTTAAATTTGACAATAGAGAAAATATTGGCACAGATTAGGTAACATTTATTGACCTAGTTTTATGCAGATTAAAATTATATGACCGCTCTTTAATTTATATTATTATTTATTTTTTATTTAGGTAAATGTCCTGAAATTTGTACATACCCGGATAGTGATAAGGAATCAAAGAAATTATGATAGAGAAATTAAGATATTTAAAAATTGATTTATTTTTTACTTGGTCTAATAAATAATTAATGAAGCGCCAACACTGACCTTTGAAGGTCAAAAAGGTTAGATGTGTCAAAGTTAAAGGACGGTCGATTTTTTGCAAAGCCGGTCGCTGAGTTTATTATTTAGAATACTATAAAAAATACTTTTTAATCACAATCATGGGTGGAAAGTACAAGATTGTTATGATTCGCCATGGCGAAAGTGAATGGAATCAGAAGAATCTATTTTGCGGCTGGTACGACGCTGACCTCAGCGACAAGGGTAAAATTAGTCATTCAGTTAATATCTAGGTACATTAATTAGGTAGTTTTACAAAATATTAAAATAAATATTATTCAGGACGTGAAGAGGCTGTTGCTGCTGGTAAAGCTTTAAAGGCGGAGGGCTATCAATTCGATGTCGCCCACACATCAGTTTTAAAACGAGCTCAAATTACTTTGAACTCGGTTCTTAAAGAAATCGGTCAAACGGATATTCCCATTGAGAAGACCTGGCGCTTGAATGAGAGGCACTACGGAGGACTCACTGGCCTGAACAAGGCTGAAACTGCTGCTAAATATGGTGAAGCTCAGGTACAATAGAAAAGAAATAATAGGTACTCATTGATTTTTTGACAAGTAAATGTATATCTGAATTGAATGTAAAACATTTCTCTATACAACTAAACAGTGTAATTTAATCATAACGCTGCTACAATTTTAATATTAGATAAATAAACAATAAACATGGTAAAAATAATTAAAGACTGTGTAACATAGTTCTAATAAGTTTTTAACTCAACTTTATTTTCATGAAACCAAATTAAAAACATAATCATAGTCTATACCTGTAATAACTACAACAGCTGCACTATAAAATTTGATTAAAAAAATATTAATTATTTCTTTTATCCCTGCAGGTACAAATCTGGCGCAGAAGCTTCGATGTACCCCCACCAGCCATGGAGAAGGACCACCCGTACTACGAGACTATTGTGAACGACCCTCGCTACGCCGGTGACCCAAAACCTGAGGAGTTCCCCATGTTTGAGAGCTTGAAGCTCACCATTGAAAGAACCCTGCCGTATTGGAATAATGTTATTGTGCCTCAGGTATGTTTTAAATTATTTATTGTAATATTAAGTAATAGGAATTGAACCTAATTACAGTAGACCCGCGGTATTCCGACAATCATTTTGCAGGGCCTTGTGTGAAGTATTGAATTTGTCGGATTATAGGGTGCTGTCTAGAGATCCCCCTATAGTCCGGATGTTTTCACGCAAGATTACCTTGTAATTCGACAAATAACAGACCTAATGATAAGATAAGTTGTTATAGGTAGTTCTATTTCAGAAGTACATAGTTACAAATCATGCTTCTTTGTGTATTTTGGAATTAATACAATTTCTTCGAGTAGAGCAAAATAGTTGGTGGATTTTTTTTTTGTACAGGTTATACACTGTTCAATCATGCATGGTCGAAGTAAAAATTGACAAAAATAGCTATTATAGTATTTATGTATTATTTTTTATTAACAGATCAAGGAAGGCAAAAGGATTATAATTGCAGCTCACGGCAACAGTTTGAGAGGCATTGTTAAGCATTTGGACAGTAAGTTTTATATATATTTACTACCATTCCACCCGCGGCTTCGCTGGCTTTGTCTAAAACCTAATAAATCATTTACTAAAAACTTCCTCTTGAATCACTTTTCTGTTGAGTTATTTTGTAGATTTATTAATACATAGGGACAGAGAAATTGACTATGTTAGTTTAGTTTCTGTGTAAAGTTTTTAGTGTAAGTCAATACCGCATTAGGTTAATCCTGTAATGATAATTTGATGTAATGATAAATAAATAAAATGTTTTTACTATGTAGTGATTAAAAATATTTTACTAAAATGATACTTTAGCCTATACAACATTATGATCTAAATTTAATAACAGTTTTACATTAATAAAACATAAAGTTTAAAAAATTTTAATAGTTTGTTTAAGTAACATAAAACCAAATTAATCATATTCAGTCAAAGTAATACATCTGTTTAGAGAATATGATGCAATAAATATAAGTAGTTTTCAAACTATTGTTATAAGAGTGGGATCTTTTTATCATTTGTTTGTAAAGTATGTTTAATGTTTATTGATTGATAATATTTTATGTACTGAATTATATCAGTTGTTGGATGACGGTTTGAAAATTTCATAGATATTTACATAATATAACATAATTTAGGTTAAATGTTCTATTTCCTGTCTATAGAGAAGTATTTACCTTTACAATATGTAATAGAAAGTCCTAGAAATTGGGCTGATTCACAGTTGATTCACAAACTCTGTTTAACTCAGTAAACCCATTGAGCCCCAAGCAGCCCGATCGGTCCAAGACACAATAGATTTTCTATTGTGTCTGTAGTTCCGGGGCTTGAGTTATTAAAAAAATGACATAGATGAAAATTTAGGTCATAAAACTTGAAATAGACTTTTAGGGACATTATTTGCAAGTAGTGAATAAAATCATAAGCTTTCACATGTTTTACATGCCAAATACTTCTTATAAAGTCTATTCTTCACTTTTCCAGACCTCAGCGACGCAGCTATCATGGAACTGAACTTGCCCACCGGAATCCCATTTGTATATGAATTGGACGAAGACATGAAGCCAGTGGATTCCATGGTGTTCCTCGGAGACGAGGAAACCGTCAAGAAGGCAATGGCAGCCGTCGCAGCTCAGGGAAAAGCCAAGTAGACTAAGTGTTACAGTGAAATTATATTTATTCTGCTTAGTTCTTGTGAACAAAGATATCACCTGTATGCATTGAGTTACTATTTACTATGTACTAGAGAGGACATCGCTACTACACTATTTGTAACACGAGTTAGAGTCAATCGTTTTTTTTTATACATTGATTGGTTTTAATTGATAAGTTTATTCATATTGTTTAAATAAGATAAACAATATTTATTTTTTACATTGATTGGATTGAATTTATAAGTTATAAGAGGCAGAATATCTAAGTACAAAGGGTATGACTCACTAGCCGCCACGCGCCGCCGCGCTTGTCGCACAAATTTTGTTCGTGGTGTCCTCTCTATACGTAGTAATGATAGCTCAATGCCTGTATGTGGAAGGTAAATTTTGTTTATGTGTTGTATATTTATTTTGAGACCAATATACTTTGGTGTAAAGTTCGATTTGGCTTGTTGTAACATGTTAATTTATTTAGAGTTTAAATAATATAAAAGAATTGGAATCTCTAGAGCTTAGATTCTAGATACTCGAAATTGCTGGATGTCTGCCAATTATTGGAATAGCAACAGTTGTTGACAGAATGTGCGTAATAAAGTTTGTTAAGTAATGTGTGTGTTATTTTTTTAACATTCCTAAGAACTCGAATATCAATTTTGACCAAAATACACAACATTTATTGAGATTTTGAGATATCATATTATGCTGAAACAGTATTTTAATTAACAAAATTGGTGGATTCAAAAGTCATAATCTCATAGAAATAATAATTTTATTATAGTATTTTAAAAGTAGCATTTTATAAATTAAATTTAAATCGTAAATGATAGATTTCGTTTATTACGCATTAAAATCTTATTCTAAAAATATAATACCACATTTATTCCGGTAAACTCTCCTTCAAATCGGACATAGCAGTGTCCATATTAACAGATGATCCCGACTTTTCATCTTTTGTAAACTTTTTACCCGTGTATTTAAAACTTCGTTGCTTATTATTCGTGAATACAAATTTCTTCGGTTCTAAACTAGTATCTATTTCCATAGAATTAGAGTTCTTTTTCTGTTTCTTAGGTTTTGGTTTCTGGTCGAATCTGAAGTCTTTGGGAAGTTTGTGGATTTTCACACAGTGGTCGAGTCGTTCGTCTGGATTCATGAATTTCTCTTTGCATTCTTCTATGTAGCAGCAGTACTGAAATTTTTATTATTTTTTAGTAATATTTTGGGAGTTTTTCTACATATTATGTAAAACAGTTATGGTGGAAGATCTATACCAATATTATAAAACTGAAGAGTTTGTTTGAACGCGCTAATCTCAGGAACTACTGGTCCGATTTGAAAAATTCCTTCGGTGTTAGATTGCCCTATATAATATATCATCTCGCTAAGACCAACAGGACCGGAGCACTGCGGGTAAAACCGCGGAGCACAGCTTGTCTTGTACATTACGTGCGTATTTTATGGCCTGAAACTATAATTATTTAATAAAATATATATTTTGATGTGAAAAACAGAGATAAGGGCTTTAAGTAGATTTTAACACTTACCGAAGGTTTTCTAAGTGCGCTAACGGCAAAGAACGAATCGTGTATCTCTTGCACATGCAGGTCCAGCAAGTGAGGGGAGGGGAGGACTCTCTTACACTCGCAGCATGAATACCGGTGGGAATTGTAGTGGTTCTCGAAGTGTAGGAGAGAGCTGGTGGTAAAGTTGCACCCGGGGATCGAGCATGTTGATTTTATACTGGAAATTGAATAAGTATATATTGACTAGCTGTGCCGCGCGATTTCACCCGCAAATTTTTCTTAGTTGTGTGTTTTTCTGGTCCATATGCTTCATTAGTATGATAGTAATAAGTATCATCAAATTAAATAAAGTAGTATAACTAACTATAAGTATTATTAATATTGTTACGTGAATTAAAAATGTTTTCATGATATTGATTTTTGAATTTCCGAGTAAAAAAATTAAAAATAAATAATAATCTATATCTACCCACATTTAAGTCAAAAAAGATATTATAAGTATATAGTTATTAAATATAAAATGCACTATTTCAATAAATATCATAATTCATAACTACTCACACTTCATGACAGAGATCTTCATCATCAATATCATATACCCCCAGAACTATTGGCTTCTCATTTGCAAATAATTCATCATTTAATTTCCGCCTTCCAACACCGTATATTTGAAGTTTTTCTAATAAATCGTGCATTTTCTGTAACAAAAAAATCTGTTTTGTAGCCCTAGATTCAGATAAAATATTGATACTAGATTTCCGCCCACGGTTAAAAAAAACCGCATAAGTAGTTACCGTTCTTGTGGGATTTACGGGATAAAAAGTAACCTATGTGGCTATGTCTTATTCTGTGTCTTCAACTACCTACATAAATTTAATTATAATCGCTTCAGTAGTATTTGCGTGAAAGAGTAACAAACATCCATCCTCACAAACTTTCGCATTTATAATATTAGTAGGATTGCAGTTAGTTATAACTTATAACCAAATATTTTTTAGTTTTACATGATATTTATATATTTTAACTAGCTTACCGCCCGCGGCTTCGCCCGCTTTCTCTAAAACGATTTGAGATTTAAACTATCCTATCTCTCAAGTTGGATCGAACTGCACATGGTGTGCGAATTTTATTATAATCGGTTAAGTTGTTTAGGAGTCCATTGAGGACAAACATTGTGACACGAAATTTATATATATTAAGATTTTATTTAGTTAACCCTCATTAATATCTATACATATAATAAATCTGTAGAAGGGTCAATTCTGTACATTGAAAATATTGAAAAAATAAATACCAGGTTACTGGATCGATATCAAACCCAAATATGTGATTAAAAAATTTTTTGTCTGTCTGTCTGTCTGTCTGTATGTTCAGGCATCACGTGAAAACTAACGGTTCGATTTCGATGAAACTTGGTATAATTATTATTATACCTTATTATCCTGGGCATAAAATAGGATACTTTTTATGCCGGAAAAATACGTAGAAAAAAAAATAAATCTTAATTTTTCCGCGCGGACGGAGTCGCGGGCGGAAGCTAGTACTAAAATAATTACATAATACTTAAAATAGAAGTAATTATGAATAATAGTAATATAATTATGTTATTTACCTAATTGAATATAACGTACAGGAAGTTATAGATTAGATCCCAAATAACGAATTACATGACTTTCCTTTTGTGTGAACTATGTTATAATTTTATCTGACTATTAATTTAATTAAATCATTAAATATACATAATGTATCACAAAGCAATCATGTCTTCAAGTTGGCACATGGCAGACATTATTTGCTATTTGCTTAGACTCCGATGATAATTTAGTTCATTGTTATTTTCCGAGCTGGTTTTGAGAAGACACTCGGTGCATCATGAGGTAAGATGTATTTTAATTTTATTTAATGTAAAATAAATAAATTGTAGGGAAATACTTAAAAATAAATTTGACTGATCAATTATTTAAAAACCGCTTAACTGATTTTGAATATAACGGAAAAATGTGGGAACAATACTTAGTTGTTTAAACATGGTGTAAATGTTATTTTTCAGGTGTGATGGCGACAAGATCCACTTGAAGGAGGAGGTAACATTATTTTATGTTAAACTAGCTGAGCCCCGCGGTTTCACTCGCGTAAGTCGAGATAATGGAGAAAAATCTATCTATGGTATATTTTAATTTTTAAGGTAGCTTTCAATTAGAGCTCACATGTCAGAATTGAAACTTCTTTGGCAAGTTTCAAAGATCCCAAAATAATCGCCTTACTCCATGACGTGATGTGTAAGATGCACATATCGCATACTTTAAAATTATTTACGGTACAAGTCATCGACTATTTAAAAGCGACCAATTATAAATGGTTTGCTTATATGTATTAGGTACAGGTAGTATACGTATATTGTTATCTTCAAGGTTGATATAGGTAATTATCGTCGCTAGGTATGACAAAAAACCATTCCGGCAACTAGTGGTTACGGTTACAAATGTATAAAAAGTGTACGAATAAATTATATTTAGAGGATTCTTTTACTAAAGTTCAAATCATCTACATCAACGTATTTATTAAATTCAAATGAGGTATAGGTACCAACTTTAGGTTACTATAACTAACACAACAGTTTTTTTGAGCGTATAACGATAGTGTTTTTGCTGATTTTTCCAGTGAAAGAATTTCACGGAAAAAATCAGTTATCATGTCTTCCTGCGCGATAACTTCTATATAATGGTTAAAACAGGTGTAACTGAAGTATTGTGAACATCAGGTGCTGCTCTAGTAGTGGGTTGAGCAGTATTTAGTTTAGCTTTAGACGGAGAAATATCCGTCTGGTCAGTTAACTGTGGTGGAGGAAGTCCACCTTCCCATTCTGTCATCGCTGACCTGCATTCCACTATAGTATAGTGTCTATACGAGACATGATAAAAAAATTGGACAAATCTATACTAATATAAAGCTGAAGAGTTCGTTTGTTTGAACGCGCTAATCTCAGGAACTACAGGTCCGATTTGAAAAATTTTTTCGGTGTTAGATAGTCCATTTATCGAGGAAAGCTATTGGCTATACCTATATCATTACGCTAAGAGCAACAGGAGCAGAGCTACGCGATGCGCACCTAGTCTGCAATACATATAATGCGAAAACTACGATTCAAATCATCGCCATACACGGAGGAAATACAGCTATATATCAAAGTATGCATTTTTAATCCGTGCATCGCTTCAGAAGTGGCATACAGACATAGTTAATTTCGTACTTATAATAATCGTGTAAATATTTTTAAAACTCCTTACCCGTAATAGTAGTAGATATGCGAATTCTATCGGTTTTCCATCAGTTTTAATGTGTAATTTGTCTAAGTAGTTAGCTTAATTATTATTATTTTTGATCGTTAATTAAAATGATTGAAGGTATTATTGTACTGTTTTGTGCAATATCACAATGATATGACGGAAAATATTTATCGTTCACCAATTTTAGATAAGAGAGCCACCAAGCCTGCTAACCCAAAAATAAGACATTTTCGACTGATTGTTTCATTCGTGCTTGATATAATTTTTCGTACAGAATTGTATGTTTGTTTGTCTTTTAAACATACCGAAAGAATAATATGATGTCTTTATGATTTTAGACATGGAAGTTTGGTTTCGATTTGATTTATATATTTGGTTATCTGTAAAGTTAAAGGATTGTCAAAGTAATAATATCATTTATCTTTGATCTATACACATTCCTAGAACTAACAAACGAAGGTTAATTGTGTACCCGAACAAAAATTATGAAACCTGTTTTTCATTCTTGATCATTCCAAGTTTTTATGCACAACTAGCAAACCGGGCGAACTCCGTTTCGCCACCAGAGACACATTTTCTTTGCTATAAACTTCACGGAGCCCGAGACCTTTCCAATGAATGCAAAACCGTGGAAATCGGATCGTGCATTCTGGAGTTATAGCGTCAGGAAGGAAAACCCGACTTATTTTTATATAGTAGATTAAACTAGAAGATATTCATGTCTCATAAGAACTACTGTAAAGGATTTCATTTTATCTGTACATTCAGTGTAATTTGAGAGAAGAAAGAAAATACATTTCTTTTTTAATTCATAATTTCTATTTTCTGTAAAAACCAAGAATCGTCACGTGTGAAATTTAAAGCATAATGTAATACATGTATTCTGCCTCCTTACCATTTATCAATGAATATTTTTTCGTGCACCGAAAGATATCTATTTTATCAGATATTAGTCATTGATTCGATTACATATGGCCGATAGTATATAGACATATTACAGATAAAAACCCCTAAATAGTAACTGTTAATACTCGTTCTGAGATTGTTGTGTTTGTGTGTGAGGATCTGAATTTATATTTAGTGTTAAAATGAATAATTTAAGGCAAAGAAGGGTAAGTTTTTTGTAGAAATGACGGAAGTATCTTACCAAAAGCAAAATTATGGAATTAAACGTAACAATTCCGATAGATGAGTGAAAGTTTACTTAATGATCTAAGGTGAAAGTGATAAAATTGCTAAAAAATACAGTAAAAATCATTGAGTTTCTATGTACGTAGTACATAGTAACTCAATGGTGAAAATACGGAAATCTAAGCTCGAATTCTGATGCAAGAGTTTGCTCTTGAAGTGAATACTACTGAAGTCTGAATATCTTTGGGACTGTATGACAGTTCTATATAATATTTACATAACCTTAGAATCTTTCTGTTAGGCAAGTTGCAATACAAATCGTTCCATGTATCCCGGAGAACGATGGCACATAATATTATAATATCGAAGTTCTATTTATTTGTCTCTAAAAGGCTTGCAAAGGACCTGTAACAGTGTTTTAGTGTTCATGGGCTGTGGTGACCACTTAACAACACCTGTCCCTTTGCTTGTTCTGACATAAAAAGTACTTTAAGTCACAACTAAGACACATCAGACATAAAATATAGTACAACTACCCTCGTTTTCGAAAAACGTAATACCTATAATTGCACTTTTCAACTCGACAATCAACACACGTATCTTTATATCAGGTTGCTCGGATAACCTTGACCTTTAGATAGGAACACTTCACAGATCCATTTTACAACAACACCCAAACCCAAACGTAAAAAACCATTTGGATAATTGGAGGTAGGTACGATGCAACCTTGGATGCAACAGAAACACCACAACAAAATATAACGTAGATAACACAAAATATAAATGATAAGCTTAATAATAGAAATGATAAAAGCACGTTTCCCATTCGTCTAGAGTCTAGACTCTGGGTTAAAAAAAAGCTTCCACGAATTAAACTTTTCGAGTTTTTTTTTTTTAATTTCTCGGCGCAGGTACTTAATATCGTTAAGTATATATAATATGTTAATTGTTTAGTTATTAGTACCTACTTAGGTATTCCATATTTATTCCACCCTGTTTTAGGGATTTTTATTTTTAATGTAGGTAAGTAGGTAGGTACCTAGTTTAATAAAGTTTTTAAGTTTACGAGCGAATTACCAAAGAATACGACTAATAATATCTAGGTACTTAGGTAACTAAATACAGTTGAGCATAATAATTATAATAAATCATAAAAATAAATTCTTAATACTCATTACGGATATAATAATAATATATCGCGGTTACTATAGAGTATGGACAACTCTAATTTATAAAATACTTCGTCACAGTGACTAAACAATCGGAATCAAGATAAAATAAATCTTAGGTAAACCAATAATTTCCAACCGTCAATAACGAACCTTCGCGAGAACATGACGAATCTTTAAGAACTCGTAATAAGTTCACTTTATTATAAAACATTATTTAATCATTGTTTAGGCCTTAATACTATAATAGTCTTCGTACTTAATTCATAATATTATTGTGATAAGTAGTGAGGTCATTCAGTCGCTCTTCTGATGCGGCCTTGTTAATACGGAAATCTATTTAAAAAATTGTGATGCAATAAGAATACAAATTTTACGTAACGACGATAGCGGCGAGCACAGATAACACATTTTCGAGTATTTGTATTGAAGTGTAGTGTAAACTGTAGTCTGTAAAACATGAGTGAAATACGCCAAAGAAAGGTACGTGAATGGAATATTGGTATAACCTTATTTACAAAAGTAGGTACCTAAATCATCGAGATATAATATGTACTAACCTAAATAAGTTTTAAGACCCAAAGTTTTATGACGCTTCTAAATTCTTCTACATATTTTTTTTTGTTTATGGAAAAATTTAAATTAATACTGCGCTATTGCTTTCAAAATAAGACTTTCAGCGCATTAAATTTGTTTAAATCATTTACTTACGGCTACAGTATTGCGAATCTTCCAAAAAGGATCAAAGGTCATCAACACAACTTGTTCATTAATATAAATTTTTTATTTTGTCACATAACTTCGCGGTATCTTCCTAAACGGAAGAAAAAGTTATAATATTGCCCAGTTTGTTTACATATTGTGTAGCATTGTTTACTTTGATAAAACTGACTTTTGAGGTTATTGAATATTTTGAATTTACGCCGGATTTCGTGAACCGTCAAATGCAATAATATTGACATTTGACAGTTGACACAATGGAAATGATTGCCAATATACAACATGCGAGAGATTATTATTAATGGCAACCTTATTTTTTACACAATCTTATTTTTTAAGTTCTAGGTATATAATACAATATAATTTTGACTTCAGATAAATACATTGAACATTTTTGTTACATTGTCATATGTCTATTCAACTCAAAATATGCTGATCTAACTCGATTTTGAATAAAAAATAGTTGCCGTATAAAATATATTTGACATTTTATTCAAATGCTGTCATTGATGACTGATTGATGACTATTGACTTGTGATTTGTCAAGACTCACGTCAATTAATGTGGTTTTGTCTGTCACACAAAAGTACAAAACTGATTGTAGTGATGTGAACCGATTACAAATTTCAACACCGGTATATACCGATTAATTATTAAAAAAAAACGGTTTTTTAAGGTTTTTTCAGATTTTCATTTAAAAATGCCAAAAGCCATGGAGAGCTTTAAAGAAACTGAAAAATAACCAAGAAGTGCTGACTGCTGAAGTACCCTCGCTTTGGAAGTGGCAAGTTGATTTTCAATTTTTCGAGCATAAATGAAAAAGCGTGTTAGTTTTTTAAACATATTTTAATTTTCACCTTTTAGTTTTACAAAGTGCAAATCACAAAGTGTCACACAAATCGTGGTTCTGATTTATAAAACAAATTTGGTCCACAGCATCTGCTTGTAGCCTGCTCCTTCGAGAAGACAATACATATCCTGATTTGGAGAACATCCTCTCCGAAGGTACCGATGTCGCTGGTATGGCCAAATACTTTAGCGCTATTGTATTTAACGGCGCTAAGTGTTTGTTGCTGGACCAAAAAGCTCCCGCACTTTTAGCTGCTTTTGTGATCTCGGCTTCTTCGCTTTGAGGATCTGTCTCCATATACATACGTAATATATTAACAGCAGAAGCAGTTGAATTTATAAAGGGTCTTCTTTGTTTTATAAAGTCCAGCAGTCCAGGTTTTTTCTGTGGTGTTACATCTTCACTCGAAGTTGTACTTGCTTGCTCCAAAGTTGATGGCACACAGCTGTCGGAATCTTTTATGTTTTGAGACAATTCTCTTCTGACTAACTCTTTCGCCGACAGCATGTTTTCCGGTTGACGAAAACCAGTTCTTAACGCTGGATGTAAATATGTAGATATTTGAGATACACTTCTTGTCTCATATGCCAGGAGTCTGCTACTTATGTTTCGCCTCACTGATGAGTGAAACATCTTGCCTATATCTGTTTTCAGGGAAATTTCAATAGTGTTCAATTTTTCAAATAGTCCACATATTATCGGAATGACTAGTGAACTAGTCGGATACTGATCAGCATAGAGTTTTGTAGCTTCCTCAAATATTTCCAAAATATTGATAACTTCTCTAGCTGCTTCTTCTTCGGAAGCAGTTAAGAATTCTGGTGCCTGATCCAATTTCCTACACACTAGTGCGAGAACGTCACTTAACTGTAGTATTATCTTCAGCATGTAGAATGTGCTGTTCCACCGTGTAGATACTTCTTGTATCAACTTCAAAGGAGTTGAATCGGGGTTTCTTTCCTTCTGGGCTAATTTAAGCGCTCGCCACCCTACTGATGATTTCTTGAAAAATTTTACGACGGCCTTACATTTTTTAGCTATGTCATTCACCTGAGAAAGCTCCATAGAATCATCCAAAGTTAAATTAAGCGTATGGGCAAAACACGGCATGTGCCGTATTTCCAGCAAATTGCACATCTTTACCATGTTAGTAGTACCATTATCAGTAACAATAGCAGAAATTTTTTTCTAAAATCTTCCATTCTGTTAGTAAATTAGTCATAATTTCAGCTAGATTTTCACCTGTGTGTGAAGTTGGAACATCACATGTAGTACCTACCTAGACAACATTTTTGACGGAACAGATCCAAATTTGGATACATATTGACGACTCTGAATACTCGGATACATGTTTTGAAATTGTAATCGGTTTTTGAATGAGAACCGGTGATTATCGGTTTTCACAAAAACCGGTTTTTTTTAGGTTTTTATGAAACCGGTTCACATCACTAACTGATTGTTTTGTACGATTTTGTGAATGAACGTGATGTTTGTGTTTCGATGAATAAATCTCCAGAGACTTAATTATTAATTTTTACAATGGCCAATATAGATGTATGCAAATTAATCAATTTATAAATAGTCAAGGTTGTGATGTTTACCCACTATGGGAAAATTCAGTACGTACAGGTATTTAGAGGTAAGAAGCATCTAACTAGATCTTTTCGAACATTGTATTTATTAAATAATATTCAGATATCCTTCTTTTATGTGTCACAAAACGAGGAGTACCTATTCGCTTAATTAATTCCGTTGTTACTCTTCAAACTATTTATGCAGTGATGTTTTCAGTTTTATTTACCTTAAGAACTGCCTGTCTAGATAACGAATTATGTTGAGTTAATAATTATTCAAACACAGGCTATGTTAATTATGGTACAATGTAGTTATATCTGACTCTGATTAAATCACAATTATCTAACAAAAAACAATCTATTTCCTATGAGTTTGTTTGATAACATATCTTTGATTTTCATACAGTTTGAACTTGCTTTATTTGAGTTATTTTATAAGATAAATCTATATGGAAATTATTGTCAAATCAAATAGATATTAATATTATTTAAGAGGTAAATAATAATTTATACTAAAGCTAAAGAGTTTGATAGTTTGAACATGCTAATCTCGGGAACTACTGGAATGAAAAATTCTTTCGGTGTTAGATAGTCCATGAAGGCTATAGGCTATATATCATCTTGCTGAGACCAACAGGAGCAGAGCACTGCGGGTAAAACCGCGGAGCACAGCTC
Organism: Colias croceus; assembly: GCF_905220415.1. Taxonomy (NCBI): domain Eukaryota; kingdom Metazoa; phylum Arthropoda; class Insecta; order Lepidoptera; family Pieridae; genus Colias; species Colias croceus. The sequence goes on from NC_059555.1 coordinate 491,948, forward strand.
GTAATATATATGAATGGCATGTATTTTAAAAATAAATGATGCTTTCCGAATCGGTGGTAAATGTTAAAAATAATTATGTAATGACGATTCGAAAGTGCTACTAAATAGTAGTCTAATTGAATAAATGAATGTTTGAGTTTGAGTTTTGAGTTTGAAATCAAAATAAAATTCCACCAAGCCCTTTTAGGGTAATTATTATTAGATTACAACTAACATGAACTAATTTTATTGATATAGGTACCTAGTATTTGAGTTTATATAAGAGATAATAAGTTTATTACATCAAACTAATATTAAATTAAAGATAATATAAAATTTCATAATAAATAAAAAGAACATTTTTAATAACTCAGGCCTAGGAACCACATACACAATAGAAAATCTATTGTGTCTGGGACCGATCGGGCCAATGGGTTAATTGATTTGGGAAGTCAAATGTGGCTTTCTATGGGTAAAGGAATTTTTATAATTTATTTAGTAAATTCAGAGATAACACCCTACAACATCAGAAACTCACAAATTCAAGTACCCATTCAACCCCCAAGAAATTTTGGTGTGAATGCACAAAAACTTTTAAAAGAACAACTCTATTGGCAAAATTTTGAAGTGACTCTATTGACTATCTTTTTATAGAATCTATAATCAAATACTAAACTAATAATTACTAATAATTAATTAATACTAATAATTCCAAATAAATAAATGTAAACACATTTACCTAATCACTTAAATGAAGGCACTTACCTCAAATCCAAGACGAAGACTTTGTAATTTTTTTTATTTATTTAAACATTTTAATTTTGTTCCAGTTAAAAGATGATACCTCAAGTTCACATATCAACATAAGGGCAAGATCTCTGAAGCAGCCGCGCAGATTCAAGAAGGTGTTTATATTCCTACTCGTCTTAGCATTATGTGGCACATATTTGCTGGGTAAGTTATCTTATTATAATTATTTTCCTTATTTATAATCACATTCATTAATGGACACTTCTTTTTAACCAACTTCCAAAAAAAATAGGAGGTTCTCAATTCGGCCAGTATATTATTGTTTTGCATTTAGGAAGCAATATAATCAATTCAAACTCAAACTCAAATATGTATTCATTCAAATAGACGCGCTTTTAAATTATCAAAATAAATAAAATATAGCTTTTACCACATTGAAATTCTTCTTAAACTCAATAATTTACCTCTGCATGTAACATATCTATATATAATTAAATCGCGAATGAACTTATTCACACTTCCAGTAAATATCACACTACTGTTTTATTTGAAAAATCTTAGAAATTGAACAGTTTTATGACCAATAACATTGATAAGCTTAAATTGATTTAAGGCTCAACCACATTGAACAATTTTCTGTTCTTCTACATGGTGTTGGTGATGTTTTTTTTTTATTTGCCATTTGCCAATGTGATAGGTTTTAAGTTGTCGCTAAATTGTAGAATATATTGGTGAAATTAGAGAGGAACTAATCGTCTCTTTTTTCGAAAAGAATACTTTACTGCAACTATACTTTATGTTTATAGTAATAAGCTAAATTTAAATAAAATGGTTTTCCAAAAAAGGGGTTTTGTTAAATTCCCAAATGGTCATTAAAAAAAGGGAACAATGATGCAATAATAATTCTTGATCTTCTTTTGTCGCCCAAGATCATGGTCATGTCCTTATCTTTCTGAATAGAAAGATAAGAAGAGACAAATTAAAAGGTGTATTATGTTGTCACGATTGTAAATTTTACTGAAAGCAACTAGTATATCATCCCCTTATGAGGCTGACACACTTTGTCTAACTGGGGCAAATGAATTAATATCACATCGCACGCCAGAGCCTTTTAGTTCGGTAAGGATAATACGCCTTTCTGTTTTGCGCAATCGTAAAAAACACTATTGTCATAATATTATCCTGCACATTAATTATACAATAATACAAATACAAATATGTAGCTTGTTTTTTTTTGTACACGCAAAACAATTTATTGGGATCAGATTAATCTCACAGAAGATTTCTAAAGACACTATTATTTATAAATAAGATAAAGAATATGTTCTCGATACATTGTAAGATATTTATGTGGCTCGTGTGGTTTAGGTGTTGAGTTTCGTAGAGAGTAGAGACCTTATTACTTGTTAGTCACGTTCGATTCAAAGGTATTAAGCTAAGGTATCATAATTTATTATTAGAAAACATTTCTACACTGTTAATTCCGAGATCCCTTGATAGGCCGAAAAATTTAACATGTCACAGTTTCGAACCCGAGCGAGGATACTAAAAAAAATAACTTCGACTGGATTTCAATAAAAGGTTGAACGGCCTTGCGATACATTCATCCCATAGTCCAGAACTTTTATATGCAGTCATGTGGAAAAGGACTTTGACGTGATAGCTAATTCAATTGAACTGATCCCTATAGAAATGAAATATGGAAGTTTCTGAATCGGACCTTGAATATAATACGAATTTATTAATAACTTTATCAATGGTCGGCCAAAAAAAGATCACGTTAACCACTCCGTGCGGTTTGCGACAATTGCACCTGGCTTAATCTATAACGTGCTTTATGCAGTATAGTTCGTAAGTCTTAGTGATAAGGTGCATTTTATCTGACGGTTTCTGAGAAATAGCGTATGGCTTTCTGGTTAGTAGCATTGCAACATTCTCAGAGGTAGCCGGGCTTTGGATTGTTGGCTCCGAAATGGCGAACGCGACGGCCCCCGTAGTGCGCGTTTTGCCTGTATTGATTGCAGGTAATTAATTGTTTTTTATATGACCAGTAAAGGAGAAAATTTATTCAGTCATTTTTTGGAAGGGAATTTGAGACTCGATTTGTTGATGTTATTTCATAGGTTGTTATGATCGTCGTGATATGTCGATAATAATTTGTGTTTTTTAAGTATTGGTAGCAATTGTGTCTGTTATTATTATTCTGTACTTAAAGGTACTTAAGGATATAATCAAGCGCAGTGATTTTTCATTCTACTTTACGTATATCATAATACTTATTAGTATCCCATACATAATTCGTCGTTATTTGAGTTTTTTTTTCGGTTGAATGTGTTTATAACTATGTATTTCTATTTTGCTATTGTTATTTTTATTTCATCTAAGTATCAATTTTTTACGGTCTTCATATTCAAATTTCTATGCTCTGTGGACGTGAATTTTCTGTTATATACATATCTATATATATAAAAGAAAGTCGTGTTAGTTACTCCACTTATAACTCAAGAACGGCTGAACCGATTTAGCTGAAAATTGGCAGGGAGGTAGTTTAGAGCCAGGAGAAGGATATAGGATAATAAATACGTACCACGGGCGAAGCCGGGGCGGACCACTAGTTATGTATAAGTAGCACACTTCCTTAGGCGGTGAATTTCATATGCCTAGTCCGTAATGATTTTCTTATATTTTTTTACACAAATAACTAAAGTATTGAATGCACTTATAGGTTGCACTATGCACTTATAGGTTGCACTGTATGCAAAATTTATTGAGATCGTGTATAACGTAGGTACTTTCAGAGTTCTGCATAAGAAACACTGGACGTTTCTATAAATAAAGATTCAAGTTATACAGCTCCTAAGAGATAGGTAATCATTGAGGTACTAGAATATGAACTAATATTATTTATCCAATAAAGTGGAAACAGTTCCTTGAAATGGTTTGATGATTTTGGTAATAATAATTTAAGTTATAAGTCTGTGCTCGGAGTTTATACCTATATTTGGGGGGAAAATCTTTATTTATAGGTTTTGTTTAATTGTTTTGTGTGAAATATATACACGTGTAAAATTGCAAGTAAAGTAGTAGGAATTTAATGATGACGATCATATTTAAAAATTAATAATCCATTGTATTTGTTACTTACTCGATGTTCAGTTCTTTTTTGTTAGGACAGTATAATGCATACTTATTAATGTTTTATGTTAATTTTGTAAGTTTGCGATTGAACGTATATTTGCGATTGAATTATATTTGGCACTCAGATATTTAAATATATATTTGTCGGACTCACACTTGGCCGGAATTAATAAAATAGTAGCTATATAGATTAGTCTTATCATCATATTACAATTAATATGAATTCTATTTGATAACCTTCTAGATGATATGATAACATTCTAGAGAATTGAATTGATATTTAATAATTTCTATTGGTGAATTTCAACCAATTTATTATGACTCTCCATCGGGAATGTTTTGTTTAAAAACATTCAGTTGTTTGTTTATAATTTGTAAGTTTGTATTCCCTAGAAATTATTTAAACAACATCTTTATATTTGTAAACTGTTACTTGTAAGCTATGACGTATTAAAAACATGTTATATTGTAGTTAAAAGATGTAGAAAAGTAAGTATGTTACATTTAGTTAAAACATTGTGGTGATAGCAATTATTTATTTACTAGATTTCCGCCCGCGGCTTCGCCCACGTTCTTAGATCATTAAGTTAATGATCTAAGCCCACGTTTTTAAAGGAAATCCACATAGTTCCCGTTCCCGTGGGATTTCCGCGATAAAAGCTATCCTATGTGTTAATCCAAGTTATCCTCTATATGTGTGCTAAATTTCATTGTAGTCGGTTCAGTAGTATTGGCGTGAAAGAGTAACAAACACACACACACCCACATTTATAATATTAGTAGGAAGTGTTGCTTGACTTAAATGGAGTGGGTAAAAACTAGCTTTTCTCCGGCTTATACGAGACAAAAAATACCGCCTATGTTTCTCAATCAAAATATTGTAATCTATAAAAAATATTGCTAAAATATTTTTTTGATCGGTAGAGAAGAATTTTTAGTTGAATCGTAACAATAAAAAGTGTCTTTAAAGTATTAGCTAATACATAATTAAATATTGATTTAAATTACTTTGTGGTATCGTGTATCTAATAAATCCCTACTAATATTATAAATGCGAAAGTAACTCTGTCTGTCTGTCTGTTATGCTTTCCCGCTTAAACCTCTCAACCGATTTTGATGAAATTTGGCACAGACAATCTTTAGACCTTGAGAAAGAACATAGGCCAACTTTTATGAAAACACCACGCGGGCGAAGCCGCGGACGGAAGCTAGTTGCATATACAAACATATTTAAGTACAAATTGCGATAGAAAGCTAGCTCATTGTTAGTTTCTATTGATACGACGACCCTGAAATATTCAATTATAATCGATCGATATGCAATATGTTTTGTATTATGAAGCAATGCAATATTGGTTTTGGAAATAAATTGTTTTTTTAATAATTAATTTGAAACAATAGCTATTATAATTTGTCTCTTTGAAAGCTAATTACGAAAGGGAAAACATGAATGTGAATTACGTGTGCTAAAAATCTGTTTTTCTTCTAATGTATTCGTAAATCGTAACTAATCAGTTTTGGAAAATTGGGCGTTCAACTATACAACTTTTCTTTAACATAATAACATATTATATTATAATATATTTTTTTAATTTATAGTTCCAAACAAGTTTTTCAACATTTTATATTTAAACTAGCTTTCCGCTTTGTCTAAAACCTAATAAATTATTTACTGTAACCTTTCTCTTGTAACACTCTTATTTATTTAAAAAAACCGCATCAAAATCCATACCTATTGTATTTTAAAAGATTTAAGCTTACATAGGGACAGAGAAAGCGACTTTATTTTATACTATGTAATGATAATTAATTGTTGCAGGTCTTTTCGCGGGCCAGACACAGTGGTTCGATGGGCTTGCCAAGAGCCTGGGTTACGAGAGCGTGTACCACCACGCGGTGATCATAGACGCCGGCTCCTCCGGGTCCAGGGTGCTGGCGTATAAGTTTAGGGTGCCGTTCACAGGTGAGTTTAAATGGGCATTTTGTCCTGGTGGAGTAGGTAGCCTATTGTAATATGGAATTATGGGAAAGATTTTTTTAGAGATGGCCGTTTTTAGCCTAATTTATTAGGCACATTATTATGAAAGGACCAAGAGTGTCGGGTACGAGAGCGTGTATTATTATTATATTTAGAATCGTACGCTGATAAGTGTTTAAATGGAATTATTAGATTTCATTGTAAACATATAATTTAAATCTATAAAACCTATATTTTTCAAGCATTATTTTGTCTATAAGAAATATTTTTATTTCAGTATTCGGTCAAGCAAATTTGGACTTGGTAGATGAATATTTTGAAGAGAGTAAACCGGGTCTGTCCTCGTATGTTGACGATCCTAAGAAGGTAAGGTAACTCTGAATAATTTACTACTAGAATTATACAGGGTGTCCCCCTATTGGTATACTAAGCGCGAAAGGACTTGTAGGTTTGCATACACTGATCATCAAAAAAATACTTAACAAAAATACGTCAAAATATTTTTTCTAAATTTTTCCTGAAAATTCATGTTTTCTTCTCTGGCTTCGCGCAGCCGGCATATTCGCTAATGTGAGCATTTCTAGTTGAAAAATAAAATGCGTCTGGAATTTTATAAGTATTTTTTACGTACCCAGCGTATGCAAAACTATAACCTCCTTTGAGCTTAGTATACCAACAGTGGGACACCCTGTATATAATAGACTAGATAAGGTTTTTAACGTTTTCTATTTATATCTTATAAATATTATGTTTGGCTTAAACTTAAATTTGTTTGAATGTAGTGTGATTAGAATTACGTTTTTTACAAAAAAAAATACATACAAGACACGTACTAATACAAATTAGGATGATGTTGTTGATGATGATAATGCTCATAGTGATATTGATGTTCACGATGACGTTTATAAATATGTTATTGATAATTATATAATTTTTGAGAATTTTAATATAATTGATGCTACTGTTGTTGATAATCATGTTTCTGAGAATGATGTTACGATAATGTTCTTGAAAACGATATTGTAACAGATTACATATGACAAATGTTGTTTATCATAATAATATTGTCAGAAACGATATATTTATTAAGCAATTGCATAGCTTCTATCGCGGGCCTTGAGCGCGGGGACCGAATCGAGAAATTCCGTAACGAAAAAACCTCACGCTCCCCACTCCGACGGGCGGAGGTGTGGCTTGAAGGCATAGCATGCAATAGCTTTACCGCGGCAGTCCCCGAGTGCCACACGTCGTTTTTTTATTTATTTCTGCATCGGTATACTCGGATCTATACGCTATTATAGTCTCTATAATATATAACGTAAGAGATACCGGTCTAGTTCGAATAGGCCTTAAATTACAATTTGAGACTTAACCTACTATACATTGTAACACACAGCCTTATCGCTAAATAGCGATTTCTTCCAGACAACCGTGTATACAGAGAGTAATTCAATAAAGGATAGGAGTAGGGCATAAATAATTTGTAAACAATAACCATATTTTTGACTGGCCGGTTGGCTTGGTTGGTAGTGACCCTGCCTTACAAGCCACTGGTCGTTGGTTCAATTCCTACTCGGGGCAAATATTTGTGTGATGAACATAGATGTTGGCTCTGTGTCTGGGTGTTAATTATCTATATGTATAAGTATTTATTTAAAATAATATACATGTATGTTTATCATAACACAAGCGAAAGCTTAGTATGGGTTCAGATCGTGCCGTGTGTGGAAATTGTCCCAAATATTTAGTTAATTATTTTACGGGAGGCTCGTGTCCCAGCACGGAACGTAATGGGCTGATGATGATGATGGTATTTTAACAACATTCCAGGGAGCAGACACAATAGTACAACTAATAAAAAAAGCAGAATTTCTAACACCGCCCGAAAAGCGCAAATCCACGCCACTCGTGGTGAGAGCGACCGCGGGACTGCGGTTGTTGCCGGCGATGAAAGCACAGATGTTGATCAAGGAGGTCGCTGATGCTATTGCTAAGTGAGTTTTAGGGAATAACTGTATTGGAGGGTATTTGGAAAATTGTTCAAAATACTTGTATCCTTTCGCTTACTATGGGCCCCTTTTTCGAAAATAACTTAATTTTTTGTTAGTATTTGGAAAATTGTTTGACCTTTACAGTAAGATGTTTATGCCACACAATATGTGGCTTGTGGACCTTTTTATTTATCAGGATTTTAAAATTGACCATGTGACTGGAATCACGTGATATTGAGGGATTCAAAGTTTCAAAGTTTCAGATATAAAGAATAATGTTACAGAAAGGCAATAATAATAATAAAGGGAAATTTAGGAATGTAATATGATAATAATAAAAAAAATGTGTGCGTGTACACACGTAAGAAGTGAAACTTCTTTATGACCTTATTTTTCAAAAAAATAATAATTTACTATATGCAACTTTACAGCAGAGGCGGCTCGTGACAAAATTTTATGGGTGTTCACTTGAAATAAAACACTGAAAATACATGGTGTAAAGCAGTACAGTTTAATTAAAAAAATACTTATAAAGGAAATGCATACGTTTTTCTTTTTGGTGTGCAAAAATATCTATAACTTGACACAATCTATTAACCTTCGTAAAATATGTATGTTTTCATCGACACGGTCATTGAACTCGCGTATTGACTTTCGGTACGCGGAATCTAGTGCTTTACGAATTACGAATGTCTTGTCGTCCGATAGACGCCAATTGCAGTTCATTCGACAAATGGTACCTACCGAGATTGTGAATGTTTTTTCATCTTGATTGAAAGATGAGCTAAGTCGTCAACGCCCGTTTCAGTCCAAGCACTCTCACCTCCGCCGGCCGCGCCCGCTTCAAATAAAAGACACGGAAAACAAAATAGTTTGTTGCTTTCATGTTCATCACAACCACACAACCACGGTGTTTTCACATATTGTTCGGATTTAAACACACGCGTATATGCTTTCGTTTTTGTCGTACATTTTTGCGTAAGGTCAAGTTCAGGCCGTGGCGGTCCCTTAGCTTTCAATTCAAGCCGAATTTGTAACGTTTTAACACACTTTTAATGAACGCCACATTATAATTGTCCATTTTAACACTCACAAGTAATACTGATAACTACAGGCTATTTCAACAGTCAACACGTATCTTATGATTTTAATTAGAAAATTCCCGAATATACATTCGCGCGCGTGCAGTCAAGTTGACTAGAGTGTTTGTTTATATAGGCAACGTCGCGCGAAATCGCTGTCTTGTACGGGCGCCAGGGCGCGCGGTAAAAACGAACCGGCAACGTTTGCGGGAGCGGCGCTCCGAATTTTGCTATTTTTTCATAGAAAATCTTCTGTTTCACGCGCAGGACTCTGACAAAACTATCTCTTTCACTCCTATTGGATTTCGTATTAGAAATTGTACTAAATATTTTTTCATTGGAGCGCAATCGTGAGCGCTCCGCTACGCGCGTTTTATAATACAGTATTATACCTACAGGTGTATGGGATGATGGAATGATGGATATATTCATTAGTATTGCCGATAGTTTTTTACGATTACGATTGATTTTAAATAGTAATAATTAATATTAATAATTAAATTAAGGAGTATGATTTTATTATAATTATTTATGGGAGTTCACTGCACCAGCGCTCCTTAGGGCAAGCCGCCTCTGCTTTACAGTAATACGTCGAATCACGCGTGGTAGGGATAAGAAAAAGATGGCGCGTAACGGAAAAATGTCACGCGTAACGAAAAAATGTTACATTAAATTTTTTTCCAACCCCGATAAAGAAGTTTCACTTCAAAAAACCTTTGTGGGTACCTTTATGACATAAGAACCTGAACGAAATGTCTTCTTTCTCATACAAAAACATGTCAATGTTTGGTTTGTCGTGTGTGTTTTTTTTCTGTTACACGAAATTGCTTGCTTTGAGAAGGGTTCAAAATTACGCTTACAAATATAGATAAAATTTTCTAAAGTATAGTTGTATTTCAGGTTAGGTTACGATGTTGGCCCCAATGGTGTTGAGATCATGGACGGTTCGGATGAGGGCATTTTCATCTGGTACACTGTCAACTTGTTGCACAGTGAGTATTATTTGAGACGAGCTTTCCACCCGCGGCTTCACCCGCGCAGTCAAAGAAAAACCCGCATAGTTCCCGTTCCCGTGGGATTTCCGGAATAAAACCTATCCTATCTCCCGGGTTAAAAAGTAGCCTATGTCCTTTCTCGGGTATCAAAATATATCTATACCAAATTTCATGCAAATTGGTTCAGTAGTTAAGGCGTGATTGAGTAACAGACAGACAGACAGATAGTTTTACTTTCGCTTTTATCTTTAATATATATATAAATCTCGTGTCACAATGTTTGTCCTCAATGGACTCCTAAACCACTTAACCGATTATAATAAAATTCGCACACCATGTGCAGTTCGATCCAACTTGAGAGATAGGATAGTTTAAATCTCAAATCGTTTTAGAGAAAGCGGACGAAGCCGCGGGCAGTAAGCTAGTTATATTATAAGTATGGATTTAATAATATTGGTAAATTTTAATTTTTGACATCATGTTTTTGTGTGAAATGTGCAATTAATTTTGGTGTTATATGGAAAATACCTACAAATAATTCAGTCAGAGTGATATTAAATTGGTGAATTGGCTATTTCCAGATGCTTCAGGTATCTGTAACTTTGATTTTACTTGATTCAATAAGAGGGTAGTTCAATATTTATGAAAGTACCTTCTTTTCACTCAATGTACAATGATTTTACGATTTTTAGTACATAAGATTTAGTTTTTGTAATCTAGTTGAATAAACAAATGTTTATATTTGTGTTTGAGTGTAGTGTTCAATATATTTTTGTAAAAAAAATATATATTAATGTCTAGATCTCATCGGCGGAGAAACAATGGCGGCGATGGATCTCGGCGGTGGGTCCACACAGATAACTTATCAACTACAGGAAGCTGATAGGAAACAGTACGCGCCGGGTGATCAATTTGTAGTGCCCGCTGGTGAAAACATCACCCTGTATACTCATAGGTGGGTTTTGTATTTTACAATTCTTTTGTGATTTTTTTTTACATAGAAAGGCAGAACAGATACAAATTTTTACTTGAAAAATCAGTAGGTTGTAATTGTACTCAACTTTGCAAAAAAAAAAAAACTCAGAAAATTCTGACACAAGAAGAAGAAGACTTGTGGTAATTCTGTACAGTTTGTTCCTCAAACGATTCTGACATCTCAGTATCCTGAAACTCATAAAAAAATGAATACATAATTCCCCTGCAAAATGTTTGTTACAACTTACAACAATACATTATACTGCGTGGTCACTAAAGCATTCTAATATTTTTTCTCAACTACCCCTTAGTTAACAGATTGCCCCGAGTGACATTTCTTTCTATTCAATCCTACACATACAGTATGTTCACAGAACAATAATATTTTTTCAGTTTCCTCAAGCTCGGTCTTCTAGCCGCTAGACACGGTGTGTTTAAACTAGAAGCCGGTGACAATGATACAGATGAGTTTGTGTCAGTGTGCGTCGACCCCATCGTGCAGAAGGAGAAGTGGATATATGCCAACAGGCAGTATAGCATTAGGTATGGGTTTTTGTATTTTGAGACATAATTTGATACGTAATTTTTTGTTAGATTATTATAATTATCATAATTATTGTTGTTTTGTTATTTTGACAATAATGTGTACTAGAAAAAATGTATATTTTAAATACTTTTTCGTTTACTACTCTGACGTTGAAATTTTTTGTTGTTTATTTTTTTCCGTTAAACGTCATGTTAAAACGTTAAACAATTATTCAATTAAAAAAAATATCATCACACGATTTTTTCAATCATATCGGAATGTATGTATCCCTTTGTGTATTTATTTTACTTGGCGACAATATTTATAAGTTTTTTCATATTTTTATCTTATTTTTCATTCCAGCGGTGCCCCCCGTCCGGACGGCATGAAGCGGGAAGCAGTATACTCCCGCTGCGCGTCGCTCGTGTCGCGCTACATCGCGCGCACGTTAGACCGCTCTCCACGGGCACCGCGCGGCAACGTCGCCGCCATGAGCTACTTCTACGACGTAGCGGCGGACGCGGGGCTCATTGGTGAGTGTGTAGTGCGTAGGGTAGGGTGCTACGGTGAGTGTAGCGCTGGGGCGGGTGCTACGGTGCGTGTGTAGCACTGGGGCGGGTGCTACAGTAAGTGTGTAGCGCTGGGGCGGGTGCTACGGTGAGTGTGTAGCGCTGGGGCGGATGCTACGGTGCGTGTGTAGAGCTGAGGCGGGTGCTACGGTGCAAAATGGCAACGTTACTGCTATAAGCTACGAATATAGCGCTGTAATACGGTGTAGCGTGGAAAGAGAGCGATTTTTTTTTAATATTTAGCAAGATAGGATTAAATATTTAGTAAGAGGAGGCAAAAAAAAGACTCTTTACTTCAATGGTAAGTTTACAACGTCGCCCATACGCATCAACTATACAATACTAGGGACATTGTCATTGTGATGCCGGCCTCTAAGGCCTTTTATAATTTCCTCAATGAAATTAAAAATGCAAGGAGTCACCTTGCATTTTTAATTTCAATCTATTCATCGGCACTAATATAATAAAGAGGAAAACTTTGTTTGTTTGGTTGATTGTAATGAATAGGCTCATAAACTACTGGACCGATTTTGATGAAATTTGGCACAGACAATCTTTAGACCCTGAGAAAGAACATAGCCTTTTTATTGCGAAATATGTACCGCGGGCGAAGCCTGGGCGGACCGCTAGTCATCAATAAAGCTCGATTACAATAATTACAATATAACATAGTAAAACCGAGCATTTTCTATTATTCTAACCAATTTAGAAAATAGCCATAACTCATAAGAATTATAACTATAATCGTACAGACGTAATGACCGGCGGTCGTGTGTCTGTCGGTGCGTACCGCAGCGCTGCTCGGCGCGCCTGCTCCGCGTCCAACGTGGAGCAGCCCTGGGCCTGCGTCGACCTGGCGTACATTGTGGCGCTGCTGCATGACGCGTATACCATGAAGGACGATGAGTCTGTGTCGGTGAGTGGGGTAAATGAGGAAAAAGTGGGAAAAAATTACAAAAAAATAACGAAAAATATATTTTGGGGGGTGGAACACATAAACACTCACACACACACAAAGTACAAACTTCATAGTAGGAGGCATGCTAAAACTCTGATACGAAGCAGCACGACACACAAAAACACGTTTTTGTAGGAAAAAATTAGATAACAAAAAAAAAAATCTTTTAAAAAAATCACTTCTGAATGCTAGAATCTAAAGTGATGTTATGGGTCGTGAAAATGAGACAGGAATTGCTTATTCCTGTCTCATTCTAATTCTTATCTAATTCTTATTTTACTCTTTCAGCTGTACAAAAAGGTGAACGGCCACGAGGTGTCCTGGGCGTTAGGGCTCGCCTACACTACGGTGATGAACAAAATAACCGCCGCGCCCGCCGCCTAGTGTGCGCCGCGCCTTATCCGACAACTGTGCACCAAGCTTGCATTTATACAATCTATATGAAGCGTTTAAATCAACATTCGTTGAAAACCTTCAATTGAAGACTTGGTGCAATCCAGTGATTTTTTATTCATAAGGCTATTCCACAGTTTTTTGTAAATTTTTTGCACCCACTATTAAAAGTAAGATGTGCAAAACAGACGTCGTGTTTTGTTGTAAACACGTTTTATATGCAATATACAAATTTTAATTTACTCGGTTGTGTGTGTGTTGGAATTTTTGACGATGTTTTTGATCTGTACCGACAGCAACGAAATTTCTGCTGAAATATTTGCTGTCTGTACGATTTGTTAAAATACCTCTCGCTGTGAAACATTCATTTTGCCTAAATATTTTATATTAAGCAAATAAGTCTAAAAGACACTGCAGTTACATTTTACAAGCCTCTAAAATTTGTGTTGTGATAAACATTAGCTAATATTTGTAATTCATAAAGTATAAAATAATTTTATAAAAGCCAAATTTCTCTCGTTTCTAATCGTCTTAGATTATATTCGTTTTTCTACCATAAATTCTAAACTATTCCATTTTTTACACATGGTATATCTTTAGATAGTTATAGACTGTAGATAAATTTCATAAACACCAGTATTTGTATAAGAATCACTATGTATTAGCTTCAATTCTATTATTATTGTATTTAATCCATACCCACGTGAAATTATATACATATTATGTATGATCATCATTTATATATTTTTATGATATTATAATTCGTTAATCGTCACAATAAATTCATTATTGAATAAAGACACGGTAAAGACTTATGTTCTTTATTATTTTTGATTTGAAATGTCATAATGACATTTGTAATGTGGACTTTTTAATCTGTATTCCTTATTTCCCTCCACAGCAATTTTGACAGATTGCTGTTAAAATTGCGGGACTCTTAAAAAAAACGTGTGCGTGTACTACTACACACGTACGAAGTGAAACTTCTTTATGACATTATTTTTCTAAAAAATAAAATTACTATATGCAACTTTACAGATATACGTCGAATCACGCGTGGTAGGGATAAGAAAAAGATGGCGCGTAACGGAGAAATGTCACGCGTAACGAAAAAATGTTACACTAAATTTTTTTCCAACCCCGATAAAGAAGTTTCACTTTAAAAAGCAGTTGAATATATTTTGCAAAATATGTTTTGTAAATAAGTTCTCAATATGAAAGTAATAAAATTTATACTTTAACATAATAATTATTACACGAATCTTATGATGGGTGGTGTATGTAAGTTTGTATGAAATAAAGTGCTATTGAAAATATTTTTTATGAGATGGTTAACTTTCGATTTTTGACACGATATATTAAATGTCTTTAAAGTGAAGCTTAAGTGCACTGTTCGTGTATTTTATAATGAATATCTGTGTTATGTGTAAATTGTACAAAAATTTAATAAATGTTGGATTTTAAATGTGTGTTCTTTTATTTCTTTTCTATATCAACTTTTGAGTCGTTTGACTAGCCTTTGCTCTGGCTTAACCTGACGTAAAAAGAAGGTACATAGCTTAATATTTATTTCGATAAAGTTCCATATTTCTGACAGTGAAAATTTATCAGTCTAGTCGTATTTGAATTGGATGCAAACTAGCGGCCTTTCTAATAAAAAGTTAAACAATGGATACATTTCTACCATTTTCTATTTGTTTTCTATCATAGCTGTGTCCTGCTCTCACATGAAACGTCAATCATAAAAACGAGATAGGGTATTGCATTAACTAATCCATTGCATAGCGAATGGGTAACATTTTATTAGTAAGATTGTAGGTACCTAATTAAAAAACAAATGGATGTGAAAGATATATGATAATGATGTTGATAACACGATAAATCTTACAATTATTAATACACACGACAGGTAAATAGTAGACAGGTGTTGGATATGTAAATAAAACACAATTAAATTTAATAATTTATTAAGAACCATTTAAAAGTTACAATAAAAATGTTAATCTAATGTTAACTTGAATGGATTCAGTCTCCTAATGATTACGTTTTAAAAACTTAAAATAATGAGTGATTTTTACAATGGTTACTCTAAAATATAAACAAAAGAAGATTTCTTATTTTTGAAGAATATTGTTGTGGGTTTTAGTGTTAAAAACTAATAACTAGGTTATCAATATGTCTACAATATTGTTTTAGAAGATGCGAATTTTAAGTTATCTGTGAAGATAAAAGACGCAAATTCTACATTTATTTAAGTTTACTATTAAACTAATTATTTAAAGATTGTGCGTCTTTAGAAAACTTCCAGAAATCTAGTAACTGCTAGGTTTTAACAACCACTATTGAACAATAGATTTGATATGAAAAATTTAATTATGACAACCTGTACTATAACTTATTTATTTCTTATCCATTACTTATCTTGAAAAACTTGAGTTATGATAGGCTGGCTTGATGAGAATTAATATAAAAAATAATTGGATAGGCGACAATAATAATGCTTGTGCGATTGGCGACACAAGCACAACGAGGATTCATAGTAAGTATGCGCATATTTTGGCGGTAAAAATTGAAATAATTTATGACTTACAGACTCAGAATATTTTTTTTTTACGTTTGTCCTTTCTGTTATCTATAGACTAAAACTAAGGCTGAGTTCACAATGTTTATTTCTGAAATGAATATGAAAGTCAACCTTTTAAACACAGGAATTAAAGGTTATCTAGATTCTATTTCAATTTTTAGTAAGAGATATACTATAAATCTTAGATACGTTAAAATGAGTTGAAATTTTTAAGTAAATATTATCTTAAACTATTACTACAGTAAAATCGAGTATAATTAATATTCTTTGGTTTCTATTCTATACATTGGAGAATGTATTACATAAAATATATTTGTAAGGTAAGAAATACTAAAGACAGATTATTTAACAAGGCTATTTGACTGTGAATAAAGTAAAGAAATATGAATTCGTTCAATAGATTTTTTCAAAGGCGCTTTTAAAAAAAGGCGGAAAAATCGAATGTTTCACTTTTTGTTATAAGAAATAACGTAGGTATACGTTTAGTAACTAATAATTAGTAGAACATATTATTTTTAGTCAGTCAAATAGCCCTAATTGGTTACTATTATCCTATTTCTCTACAGGTCTCACTTGAATTTTGGAGAAGTATTCAGAAAAGTCGGAAATAAATAAGTATATGTAAGAACATCGGAATAAATTTACAGCTTCTTGTACCAGAACAAGTAGTGCTCTCCATCTTCAACTAGCAAGTCGTCGACACCTGAAATTATTAAAAATTAAAATACCATTTTATTAAGAAATAAATAATAATTTTGTTAAGGAGAAATCTAGGTATTAGCTAGTAAAATAAAGAAACGAATCTTCAATGGCGGCGCTTATCATTCCCTCTCGCTCACACACGGTCGTACGGTATGCAAAAAAAGGGAAAAATTAAATCACTAAAATGTATTTGATTTTCCCTATAATAGTTTTTATCATAAATTTAAAATGACAATTATTATGCATTTGCGAAAGTAAATAATGTTTTATTGGAATTTGACAAAATATGTTCTTTGGGAAAAGTTGTTCAGTTTTATGGGCTTATTACAAGTATTATGGGGATTTTATTACATTCTGTATACGTAAATATGATAATTCATATAAATACACAAATACAATAACAAAAAAGTTTGTCAACAAACAATTTGAAATAATTAATAAAATAATTATCAATTTACGTTATTTTTATTTTCTTTTTTGCTGATCCTACCATCTGTCAAAGTCAGCTTTGGCCGCCATTGAAGATTCGTTTCTTTATTGAACCAACTAATACATACTATAATATTATAAAGCTGAAGAGTTTGTTTGTTTGAATGCGCTAATCTCGGGAACTACTGGTCCGATTTGAAAAATTCTTTCGGTGTTCATTAAGCATCAAAAGCTCATTTATCATCACGCTACGACCAACAGGAGTGGATCCACGGAGGTGAAACCGCGCAGAGCAGCTAGTCAATAATAGATATAATAACTAGAAATAAAAATAAATGTTCGACTTGTTTTACTGATCGATTTATTTACGAAAACTTGTGAAAAAGATTCGAATAATTATTATCGTTTCGAAAATATTGTGTCGCCCACTTAAGGTGTTCTGAAGGTTTGCACCAAGAGAGGCACCTTGGCGCCCCCCAGAATTTGTCGCCCTGGGCCATCGCCCCCTCTCCCCCCCCTAACGCCGACACTGGCTACACTGACCGACGGGCGCGACGAGCTGGTTGCCGGGCGGGCTGGCGGGGTCGGGCAGCTCGGGCAGGCGGTACAGCAGCCAGTAGTGGTAGCCGAGCGGCTCCTCCGCGTGCCCCGCCAGCGTGTGCACGTAGTGCCCGTTCGGCCACGAGCTCGCCGAGAACTTGAACTGCGGCTCCTGCTCCGCCGCCTGCTGCATCACGTGGTAGAACGAGACGTTCCTGGAATTCAAGTAGTTAGATACACGGAGAAATAAATTGTTGATCTGAAAAGCAAATCGAATGGAAAATGTTGCAATGTATGTTAATAAGTGATAACTGCGTTAAAACAACCGACTTTTAACTTGCACTTGCAAAATTTACAAATACCTACAGACAAAAATGCTCATAAAATAAAAACTACTGGGCCTATCCGAATAAAATTTTTATGGGACCAATTTGACACCATCCCGCATCGAACAAAAAAAGAATCACATAAATCGGTTCAGAAACCTCGGAAATATCGGTGTACATACATAAAAAAAAACATACCGGCCGAATTGATAAAAATAAATAAAAACTTTATTTATTTGCCTTCACAACTTATACTATTACAATAGAACAAAATATGTAAACGTGTAGCATTATGTTGTGAAGGACTAGTGTCTGAAATAGGTCTGTGAAAGACCTGTAGTACAGATCACTAGCCCCCCTCGCGGATGACACTACTACAAATGGCAAGAAGAGAAAAAACAAAACAATAGACTGAACTTAATATCTACTTCTACTTAAAATAATATAGACCTATTAATACGTGACCGGTGTATGTGTAGTGAGTGTTTTTCTGCATGTATGTGTGCGCGTGTAATATGTATGTTTGTATGTGTGGGTGTGTGAATGTGTTAGTTTGTGTGTGCGTCTGCGTGTATGTGTGAGTGCGTCTATGCGTGCGTTTTTGCGTTTGTGCGTGTGTGTGTCATATATAGAAAGATGTATAAACAGTGCGGAATAAACATTAAGTTTTTATGTTTAAAAGATTTTCAGTTTGTTGGTAGTCTAGGGTTTTCAAATAATTAGTTACGGCTGATTTACAATTATATTTATTTTTAGGATATAATTATGTTTAACGTTTTATTTATTAGGTTAAAAATTGTGTGAATGAAAACTTTTGAATTGTAAGGTCGGGCATATCTTATCTTTGCGACGTTGGCTAAATTGTAGGTTTTTGTCAAAAACTAGTTGAGAATGCTGTTTTAAGATTGTTTGTAGTATAAACGATTGTCTAACCGTCAGTAAGTCCCACTTTTTGTATAGTTCGGTGGTAGGGAAACGGTAAGGGAGACCAGCACCAACTTTGAGGATCGAGCGCTGGGCTCGCTCAACTTCTATGAGGTAACTCTTTGCACTACCGCCCCAAGATGTTATACAATAATTTATCAAAGAGCTACATAGGGCAAAGTAAACCATTTTAATGACTTGGTGATCACCTATATGTCTTAAGCCCTTAAATATGTAAATTAATTTACGCAGTCTTGTTACAAGTACATTTATATGTGGTTTGAAAGATAGGAGCTGATCAATAGTTATGCCCAGATATTTAATAGTTTCAGTCCTCTCGAGTATTGGACATTGGCAATTCGGAAGAATGGATGAACAAGAGTGAGCTGCAATAGCAAAAGATGAAGATGGAAGCATTTTATTTCTATGTGCAAAAACCATATATTTTGTTTTCATTACGTTTAACGTTAGGATGTTGCATTGGAGCCAGATACAGACAGTATTAAATCCCTGTTGAGCGTAATTGAATACCTCCTCCCATGAATTACCAACAAAGAAAAGGGCAGTGTCATCGGCAAAAGTGATGACTTTACCATGTGGGAGATTGAGGTTGCACAAGCCATTGATATAAATCAAGAAGAGCGTTGGCCCGAGTATACTTCCTTGAGGAATTCCATATTTAACTGATAATTCATCACTAGTTGCATCACTATTTAGCCTGACACGTTGTCTTCTATCAGTCAAATAGTCACTGATTAGTTTTAACCTCCTCCTTTTTTTTAAAGTCGGTTAAAAAGATTGGATAATACGTAACTAGAATATTTTTTAAGTGGAGATTGAATTATATAGCATAATATAAAAAACGCATACTGTGACATAAAAGGAATATAATATTCTCGCTGACTTAAATGAAAAATATCAAATTCTTAATGAATTTTATTCTTTACGACTCTACTTTATCTATTTTTGAAATAAACGTTTGTATGATTTGAGTTTCTTATGATTTATTTTAGGGTAATAATTAAACATTTATAAAAAAAAATATTATAAAGAACAGATTCTTATGAAATTTTATATTATTGCAAACTATAGTGTTACATAAGATGGTACTAAGTACAATACCTTGGCGACACCATATACAGGGTATAGTTTTCAGTAACATTGGTGCCGAGCCAGAGCGTGTAAGTGAAGGACACGTTCCGAGCGTCCGAGTCGTTGCCGGTGTGCGCCTGGTACGCTACCTTCAGGTTACCGTCACCACCGTTCTCTGAAAATAGATTTTTTTTTTATATTTTTATATCTGCGATCGGCCATTGACTACGAGCAGATATAAAAAATAGGATATGGAATATAATATAAAAAGGTTTAAATAGGTATTACCACAGGGTATTACTTTATAATATTAATAATATTTTAAATTTAATTTTTGATGTCGTCATTATAAACGAGCGTTGCAGAAATTTTCTCTGCTACGCTTTTTGATATCGTTATATTTCTCGTATAGTTTGTGCATATAATTGGAATGTTGAATACTACTTATAATAGTAGGATTTAAAGATCATTTTTTCGTGAGAACCATTTCATTAGCGTATGCGCGTATGCAATCGATTCAGTATTCGCGTTTACACGCGCTCTACATTCTTTGAGAACCGGGCATATTTAAGCGTGTTCACTCAAACTGACAGAGTCGTGTCAGTATCAGCATGTAAGTATTATACGATTTTAAAAGCCCGTCAACTTAACGAGTTCAGCGTATGACAAAACACGCCTTCATACGCGAAAAAATATACGCGCGTTCATGTGCTTCTAGAAACCTATAAACGCTTGTCTAAAATTTCTTTATTGAAACATTGAGATATACATATGGAGACGACACCGCCTACATCACTTATGTTCCGCTCAACTTTTATTTGTTTTAAAGTAAAACGCATTAAATATGGCAATATGCCTTCGTGTGTGTTACGATATTGCACAAATAATACAAATAATACGGAAAATTGCAAAGGAATAACTTTCGTCGGTAAGACTAAGACCTAACCAGATAATAATTTTTAAAAACTTAGAGCAAAAAAATGGCGCACAGATTTTGTTCGTGGTGTCTCCTCCATACGTAGTAATAAAAAAATGGCGCACAGATTTTGTTCGTGGTGTCTCCTCCATACGTAGTAATATTATCTCAATGCACTGAAAAGGTATAGTTACCAAACGGCTCGTGTCGGGTGTCGAGCAGCTTGTCGCTGCAGTGCGGCGGGCGCACGGCGGCGAGCGACGCGGGCGTGAGCGCCGCGACGGCGGCGGCGGTGCTCTGCACGTCGCCCCACCCGCCATCCGCCGCCTGCCGCTCCACCAGCCACTTGCGCGCCGCGGGCAGGCTCCAGTGCTGCTGCGCGCCCGGACCGCTGTCCGACTCTTCGAGAGCCTCGATTAAATAAATAAATAAATAAATCCTTTATTTGCATTTAACCCATTGAGCCCGAACGGCCGATCTGACCACAACACAATAGATTTTCTATTGTGTCTGTGATTCCGGGGGCTGAGTTATTAAACATGGTATTTTTGGGTGTTATAACTTACAATATTACATTATGTTTAGCCGTTATTTTACAGCGTGCAAATTCACGATCATTCTCAATTCTGCCTCGAAAATGATAAGCTTTTTAGAAATATATGGTTTCAAGATATTAATTATTGTTGACGTAAACTGGTACAGTGATAAAATATAGTTTTATTACAGTATTCAAACTGATTGCGTAGATATTTTAAATAGGTAAAATGAATTTAATTGATGATAGTTTATTGAGCAAATAGAGAAAATGACACCAAATTTTATGCAATTTATCATTTATACACTGGAAAATCATTATATTAATCTTATTAATCTTAATTCAAAGTTTGAACACGAACTTATCGTAGATAAAATAACACATTAATAAAATTTTGAAATATATTACCCTAAGTCTTGTCTCGTATTTCCAAAACCCACCTGTATAACCAACAAGATCACCATCAATATACTGTCTGGGAGAATGTGATTGTGCTGTATCTCAAACTCAAACATTTATTTATTCAATTAGACTTTTAGAAACACTTTCGAATCGTCATTACATATTTTAACATTTACCACCGATTCGGAAAGCAGTATCTATCATCTATGCAGGTTTTATAAATACCTGTATAGCCAACGCAGTAGTTGTAAGTGAGCCGAAGCTCCCATCGGGGTGCTGTTGTCTCGCGAGCCCCGCCATGGGGCGCCGCACGAAGTGCAGCAGGCTGCGGTGCCGGTGGTCCTGCACCACGCAGCGGAGCGCCAGGATCACCATCGATATGGTGTCTGCGGGATAATTATCCCTTTACAATTGTACAGTATAGTACTTATATTTTGAAATTAAAGAATATCATTGTACTGTATAGTATGTATCTTTTGGAATTAAACTGTATATCATAACTAACCGTGCCCCATAGTTTCATCCAGTTTGCTGCACTTTTGTTGGTCCTAATGTGATGAATGGGCTATCTAACTCCGAATTTTTTTTTCAAATCGGACCAGTAGTTCCTGAGATTAGCGCGTTCAAACAAACAATCTCTTCAGCTTTATTATATTTGTATAAATATATATAATCTACCTGATTAAATGCTAATGATATAAAGCTGAAGAATTGTTTTTCTTTGTTAGATAACCGGGCGATATCAGGGCGAGTCGTTATTACCTATATTTTAAAGTTGTAGAGTTTTTGAACAGGCCAATAATTTTTCTTTTTATTTATAATGAAAACTATTATAATAATTAGGTTTCGGTTCGGTGTTCTGACATGGTATAAATGTACCATCCTGTATACAGAATTTACAATAACAGCGTTTCACGTCAAAAATATTAGGATTATACATTGTCGAGAAAGTAACTGACTATTTTTTAATAACCTTTTTTTTTTACCCACGGCCCCCGGGGAAGGAGCCGTGGATTATGTCGGATTCTTACCGACTAAAACCCCACTGTTTTCCGTAGAGCCGCTTTAATGATGGGGCCGCGGGTATTGGTTAGAATTCTTAAAGTTGTGGGTGATAGGCTAGTATTTTTATACAGTCATGTTACTTTACTATACTTTTATATATATATAATATATACTTTTGATAATACAATGTATAAAAAGCTTTCAATACAATGTAGGTATGTTTTCGTGACTAATGGAATAAGCATAACTACAAGCTTTTGGTATGTTAATGGTTAGTTGTGTCGTGTTTTCAAAGTTATATGTTTTTATTGCACGAAACATGAAATTTCATTTCTGTAAATCAATTATTCATACAATTGATGACATAGTTGTCTAGACAGGCTTTCACGCGCCTGGTTAATTGTTATGAATCAATTTTCAGTAGTGAGTGATGTCATAATTTTTCCTTTCCCTATCCCGTGAGTATGATCATTTTTACATGTGTATGGTTACGCTGATAAAACCACGGGAAAAAGCTTGTATTTGTATAACTTATATTTAATTTTGTTACGTAAGCTTCATTCATCAACTACCAAGTAACAACAAAAAGCATTCAGTTTCATTTGAGTGAAAGACTACACATCCATCCCCACATACTTTATATTAGTTTTATTAGTAGTAACTAGCTTTGCGCCCGCGTCTTTGCCCTGTGATGTGTGGTGTGCGTGGAGAGAAATAAAACGAATGATGGTTGGTTATACACTGACTTTTATTAGATAAATTACCCCTTTTTATAATAAAATGTAAATAGGTACTTAAACTAAATATCTATCCGATTACAGGCGTCGGATTACTATCTCTAGTTACTAATTAAGGAGAAATAATATTCCAGTAACAATTAAAATAATTAAATATAATATTCTTTATAGTTTTTAAAGACACGTGTGACCTAAATTCCTTAGTGATATCTGATAGGAGTCACATTATATTTATATATAGGTATAAGTACACACATATACCTAATACCTACATTACAGCCCGCGTTTTCAAAGGAAAACCTGCATAGTTCACGTTCCCGTGGGATTTCCGGAATATCCTATCGACCTATCCTATGTCCGTCTAAATTTCATTATAATCGGTTAAGTACTTAATGCGTGAAAACCATACATACATACATACAAACCTTTATAATATTAGTATAGACAAAACAAAATAGATTACCCAGGCTATGATCAGCTGCCGCGTTCGCGATATCCAACAACCTTCTAATATGGCGGCGTCTGACATGCGCTGCCGAGGAACACGCAGCCAAAGTTGCATATGCGAACTCCAGGTCATGAGGTGGTTCTCTATGGAGTAGCGCGGAGACCAGGTCTCTGCCGTGGAAGGAGCGAGGGTCCTTGCAGAGCGCGCCCAGGGCTAGTGTGTATGCTGCGAGGCGCCCGAGCGGTGGGGGGGACTCGTGGTGCCTGGTGAAGATAAAGTTAAGGGCAAAATTAATGTTTAATTTATTGTTAATGTTAATGTTGGAGTTAATGTTAATTTTAATGTTAACGTTAAAGTTAATGATAAAGTAAATGTTAAAGTTAAAAGTGAAGTCCCGCGTCCCCAAGTGGGGTAGATGCATTGTGAATACATCTGTTTCACTGATCGATTTTCTTTAGGGACAAGTAGGTGATCAGCCTTCTGTGTCCTGCCAGTCCGAGATATTTTTTTCCCTATGTCTCCACCGCGAATCGAACCCAGGACCCCTTGGTTCGCTTACTTGTCAACCACTGTACCAAGGAATCTGACGGTTTTCAATTGAATATAAGATACGCTGTGATATCAAATTGATAGTTTAATTTCTTTACCCGCTCTTTGACTGTCGCACGAAAGCTATATAATTAAACTTTCATAACTAACAAGAAAAAGGTCAGTTCGCATAAATGCATACAAAATTGAACAATGCAATTCCCTTGATCGCGTCTCATTTGAACTGCGTTGAACACGCACTCTAGCAATATTGTACAATGGAAACGGCAATCCAACCTGACCTATATAAGTATTTTTAATTTGCAACCCCCGGCGGTTTTAATCAACGTTATCATTGCTACGTTTAACTTCTGTATTGTTTGGTTGTGTTAATTTTTTGCTGGTTTTTATTTTTTCTAGAAATGGTCATTTCGTGGTGTTTAGGTTAGTGACAAAAGAACAACCGTATTAATATTAGAAATATAGGAAGATATATCTGTATAACAATACTAGATATGCTTTGTTTTAATTAATTAACTTGTGTAGGTACCATCCATAATTTCTATAGTTATTTTTAACATCTATATATATAAAACTCAAAGGTGACTGATATAGTGATCTATCAACGCACAGCCCAAACCACTGGACGTATCGGGCTGAAATTTGGCATGCAGGTAGATGTTAGGACGTAGGCATCCGCTAAGAAAGGATTTCCCGAAATTCTTGCGGGAACGGGGAAAAAAGGGGATGCACGTACAAAGTCGTGGGCGGAAGCTAGTATTTAATAATAGATTTCATGAATGTATTTTAAAAGCATTAATTGCCACTTCACAACTTCTCTGCGGCTAACAAAATTACGTTTCTATCAAGGATTGAACCAAAAACTAATTTGTTAAGCTTACCACTGTACCAAAGAGGCGCTCTGATGAGATCCGCCTAGATTAAATAATTTAAAAAAGCCTCGGAGCATTTTCATAATCTTCCATTAGTAACGGTACATTAATTTTGCCTGAAGTAAGATTAATGCATGACTACGTAAATTAAAATATTATTTAATTTGGGAAGATTATTTTAATATTCAACAGTATTTTTTACATACTAGCTTATCACATACGGCTTTACTTGTTAAATTATCAATTTCCAATCGTTATAAGCTTTCTACAAAAGAAGGCTTTATTGTATAAGCTTTTTTATTTCAATATTAATATGCCGTGGGCAGTCTTTTTAAAGATATTTTAAAGCTTCAACTTATCGCCTTAATTTCAAATATATGTAATTCTGTATTTTCACAATGTAGGTCTATTGAATGTGTTTCATCACGATAAGTGCCGTAGAAATAAGTCGTCCTAAAACGAGAGAATAGAATTTAGTACATCGTCCGATTTTTAAGTCATCTTAAAACCATAAATTATTTTGATGAAAACAATTAAGAAAGATACAGCAACAGTTGCAATATACACACACTCCTAAAAAACAGTTCTTAGTTCTTACTATCTTAGGAGCCTGGGGTCACTTTCATTTGTTAAATTATTGAGTAAAAATAATTTTTATTTATTAACCGACATAATTATTGTTAGGTACGTTTTCATCGGAATAATTAACTAAAACTAGTAGGTTCTAGATTGATTATGTCTACGCCAAATTTTCATCACAATCCATTCACTAGTTAATGCATAACATAGCACAAAACAAACGTATAAACTAAATCCTAATTCACGTAAATGACATTGTTTATTCAAACGAAGCCAGGGCGTGTATTTAGTGGAATATAATTTGAGCAGTAATGTAGTTAACGGGTTGGAACAGCTATTTGCCGCGGTTTTGGTTAAATTCCATCTCAGCGCTGATATTGTGTTGCGAAGTTGTTTATTGATGTTGACATGGTAATCGTAGTTTAATATTATTATGTGTTAAGGGCCCTTAGTAGGTGAAAACGGCAAAATGGACTGTTTTCTATGAGCAATTATAATTGAATATATTGAAGTTTTTTCACACTGAAATTTCTAATATGTATTACAGAACGTATGTGTGATGGGATGACTGTTTCCAAAACACGATTGGAAAAATTTTGCTCGATAAAAAAAAATCCTGAAGTTACCTCTAAAATATAATATAAAAGCTCATTACAACCGTATTTTACGATAAAAATTCAAATAAAATCACAAGTACATACCTATGTACATACCTATGTACTTGTGATTTTATTTGAATTTTTATCGTAAAATACGGTTTTAATGAGCTTTTATCGAGATTATTTTATCGAGAAGGTACCTACCTTCTCGATTTCATGACTGTTTTAGATTTAGAAAATACTAAATATTTTCATTCACTTTTTGATAAAAATGTGAATGGCGCTTACGATTTTTAGTTTCGAGCACGTTGATTCCATACTAAACGCGGACCCTCTCACCCCTTACCTAAATATAATTAAGATAGATAAGAACCCCTTAAGTGTTCTGTGTTAGTTATAAAAAGAACTTTCAATAATAAAACGCTTAAGAAGGTGGTTTTTACTCATTTACAAAATTGCATAAGCCATAATGCATTTATATCTGCAATAAAAACTACAAGAAAAAAAAATCTTTAACCCTATTTGTAAAATCATTTGTCTAATTAGAATTTTTTATTGAATCCGAAAATTTCATGTTTATTAGTGAGATTGATTTCTATAACTCGGTTCTATTCATTTGAAGAATTCTTTATGTATAAAAAATAGAACCTTAAAATCTATTATTCCCTGAGTCTTTTACAGGAATGAAAGATCTCGCAGCATTACTATTTCTTATTTCATATTGTTCTCTTTATTATGGTATTGTAGGTACTTACTTGGACATCATGAGCAGTATTTCGATTTCCATCTGTTTAGCAGATAGCTGCATTTCCAGGCTTTGCTGCTCAATCTCTTTCCCAGTGTTGTTAGCCAACTGAAAGGGAAATCATATTATGTTATGGGTAGTAGATTTTCGCCCGCAGCTTCGCACGCGTAGTCAAAGGAAAACCCGCATATTTCCCGTTCCCGTGGTATTATCGGGATATAAAACTATCATTTGTTAATTCAAGTTACTATGTGTGTGTCAAATTTCATGAAAATCGGTTCAGCAGTTTTTGCGTGAAGGAGTTACAAACAAGCAAACATAAATCTTTCGCTTTTATAATATTAGTAGCATAGTTTTTCCGGTAGGCAACACATGGAAGACGCAATTTGCTTACCACCAGGCAAGGCATCTGCTTTTTTGCCTCCCTATAACATAAAATACATAAGTGATAATCATGCTTATTTCATCAACGTCGTTTTCAAAGTATTAATTTTTTGTAGTTACTTAATTTATTTTTCACATTAAACTGCGAGTAAACAAGCTTCATTTGCTATCATTCCTATTTATCCCTTCATTGGCTAAATATTGGTTTTTAGATCGCCCTTTTTATGACAAGTTCATTAGATTAATTAAAAATGGCGGTTTACTAAACACGTAGTTAATTAAAATACAGACACAATATTTACATAATGGCCAAGCATGAGAACGCAAAAAATATTTACGATTTTAATAAAAGTTTCGTTTAATATTTGCAATACTGAAAGGTCGACCTTTCTCAAATATGAAATCGGGCGGGTCCTAAAAAAATAAAGCTTTGTGTATTTTATTGTTTGTTAAAAAAAGTCACAGCAATTTCAACCAAACTTTTGTTCACTATGGTATGTATTTTTGTTTATAAAATAACAAAAGTTATTGTATTGACTTTTAATTGAAATCTGCAATATGTAAAGAAAAATATTTCAGCAAAGAATACACAGATTTATCACATAACCTATGCATGAAAAAGCATCTTTGCAATATGAAGTACTTATCACAATAAATTATGTGGTTATTGCCTGCCTCTACAGATCTGTAATTATCTCTATGGACTTTCGTATTTATTGTACAATTTTATAATTAATTTACCTGCAAAAAATCTACCAAAATTATGTAACTACGCAAACATTCATGGGTGGTGGTAATCGTTTATCATATACCATCAGGCATACCCCCAGCTCAGTTTCTGCTCTAACATAAATATTTTTCTGGACAAATATTTTCAGGACAATTTTCACACACGGCACGATCTAATCCCATACTAAGCTTTCGCTTGTGTTATGGAAACCAGATGGCAGATAAACATACATATATATATATAATTTTACATAAATACTCATATACATAATTAACACCCAGACATAGAGCAAACATCTATGTTCATTACACAAATATTTGCCCCGGGTGGGAACCCACGAGTCACGACCTCTGGCTTGGAAGGCAGGGCCAACCAACCAACCAAGTCAACCGGTCAGTCGAAAAACAGAGCTTACACTTCACCCTGGCAATACCTACCTGTAAACTTAAACATTAATTATCATCGTAACCTACCTGCAGTGTCAACATAACATGATGAGTATCATTCCCCCAGCCCCAATCCAACTGGCGATGGTTCAGCAGATACTGCAGGGCCTTCTGGATCGCCTGGCCCTCGTTCAGCGGTTCTGTCTCCCAGAGGACCGTGCTGGCTGGCGTGCTGCTCGCTGCCCTGGTGGTTGGCGCTTCGGTTTCTGATGAAATAAAAAAAGTACTTATTATGAAATTAAAGACGGATTTTGAACACGATTTAATCATTGTTTTATTTATCCCGATGATATTATAAGTAAAAGGTTGTATAAGTTATGAGCGCCGGAATGTCACGTCGGAATATGGCTATTTAGCCACATTTTACTTCAGTTAAATCATGTGTGAGTTAGTGTATCTACCGTTTTTGAAGATCGAATGTTGTGATGCTAACCTTCTTTCACAAACACGAAACGAAAATTATTTCGTTTAGCAAATCGCTCCAGCCATTCAGGTGTGATGCCGTGACAAAGGGAAATAAGTTTAATTTTGTATACTATAAACAAATAGACATCATAACTAATAATTCATATTAATATTAAAATTACAATGTTATACATACCAGTCTGCGCAATGGCCGTGGAAGCTACCACCAAGAGCGCGCACAGCGGTGGTAGTGTGTGCGACAGCATAGTTACCTGCAAGGAACAAAATGGGTTACCATAATATTATAAGAATATTAAATAAAGTTCGTAAATGTTTGTTACTGTTTGCTGTATTAGTTAAAAGTATAGCCATTTTTTAAATAATATGAGGGAAGATTAAATTTATTGTTTGTTAGTTAAAAAACTAGTCATACGACTTAAAAGAAATAAGCTTCTGCAGGGTTTTTATATCGAGACTCAAACAAGGCAGAATCGAGCAAAACCAGGAAAAACAACTGTATACGAAAACAAACATTAGGTACATAAAGCACACCTGCAAGAAAGTAACTCGATTCTTCCGGGAGAAAAAGGTAAAAAACGTCAGAAATTTCCAGAAATATCTCTCGATATCAGATTGACGGTGTCGTTTGTATGATATGTGACGTTTGAGGTTCGGTTACGGTTGCTGTTCACTTCCAGTGTAGGTGAATATCTTTAAATGAGTGTGTTTTGTCTTAAGTGACGCTATGAAGCGAGCGTTTTGAAGTCTTATTTTATTTTCTTGATTTTGTATGTTATCGCAAGTATGAAAAGGTAGATTGCTTTTGCGTGTGCTTTATAATTAAAGTGGTGTGTAAAGCGATGTTACTACATTTTTATTCTATAAGGTTTTGCAGAAAAAGAGCCATTTAATCGTATTAGGGAGGCAAATTTGGTATTTCGTATGATTAATTAGTGATACGATTAGTAGTGATTAGTAGACCTAAATATATTTATTTCAAGTTAAATCATTTTTTTAACATTTTATTGCACACACATAAGAAATAGAAATATGTACAGAACTTTACCAAAGTACTAACAGAGCATAAACATGAAGATACCAAAACCGCTCATATCATAGCCACAAGCGCGACACGAGAACAAGACAATTTATATGTTACAAAGATCCCGCTTCATGTGGTGCGAGATGAATGAACTTCCATCTCGCGCTGTCATCCTGGTACTTATTATTGTCAAAAGTATATTTAGACGTGGATGAAATATTTTGTATGTAAAATATGTGTGTCATACGAATTTGAGGTATTTTGTTTATTTAATAAAAAAAGCGTGTGTGCCGAGCACACGTGACAGAAGTGAAACTTCTTTGGCAAGATTCAAAGATACTATATAATATTATAACATATTATAAGATTTCGCCTTTCCCTGACGTGACGGTATTGCTTTGCCGCGACCTTGAAATTTTACTCTCAACGCGCCTAAAGAAGTTTCAATTCAAAAATATGTCTACACGTGGCTACACTCCCTAATCATTATCTACATATTTGTAAATATGTAGATAATGATTGTATAAATGACCAAATTACGGCGAAATTGGTGTCCCAATTTTCCTTCCTTTTTTTTATTCATTTTCCCTACATACTTTTACAACTTAATTTGAATTCATTAAAATATAGATAATTAAAATAATTAATAAATACTTCATCTACTTAAGAATGCAAAAAGGATGGAATGAAACCCTTTTCCATTTTCAGATAGAGCTTAATATAATAGAAATAATGAATACACACTTGAATGAAACAGACTCTTTTTCTAATTTAATAAATTCTAGAATTGATATCATGGACTCTATAATATCAACTCTATAAAATAGAGTATTATTATTTTTAACAAGTCGACAAAAGTCATATAATAATAGAATTCATTAAAAGTGTTAGGTATTAAATAAATATATAACCAGATTTTTAGCCCCTCATTATATTGATAAGCGATTATATTTTCCTTGTTATTAAGGAGCTAGATTAAAAATAATTAATATAGGTAAAACAAACGAGGCGGCGTTAGCGCCTAGAGCGGTTCACGGGCGAGCGCTGCCACGCTCTTCAATTAGTGCACCAGACGGAAAATTAGCAACGCCCTGTTAGACACCGGCCTTAGTGCACGGGCGTATGTATCGCGGCGTTTTTTTATTTTTACTGGATTGGGATTTTAGGATATTGAGTAACTGTTCTGTTACCCAATTACCTCACATTTATAAGAAAAAGGACCACAGATAATGAATAGTTTTAGTTATTACATATAATAAATATACAGATAACATAATTCTGAACATTAAAGTAAAGGAAGCTAAGCAATAAAAACTATAAACTTAGATGCAAATAAAAGTAGCTGATATATCTTATGATATGTCTAAAAAAAGAGACATTTTAAAAACATTTCAATCGTATATTGATAAGTCTTCATAACAGAGTAATAAATAGATGTTAACTTATTTGTTAATTTATACATTTTTAAAGACCCCTGAATTTTAAAAGTCAAAAAATAAAAATTACACACTAATAGTTAAGAACCGTTCGGTGGCCAGCGCCCTATTACCTACGCATGTCGTTTATTCAATTATAATTTACAATCTGTATTGCTTCAAAACATTTAATTAAAAATAAATTTATGTAAGAGAAAAGAAAATAAAAATAAGTAACTAGAAGGTATATCTAGTAGGTAACAAAGTAGAAATATTCACAATATTTTTCATACGTATTTCCTTCGTTCTGGAAATCTGGAGTCAGAAGGGAGTCAGCGTCGCGTTTGCGTTTATATTTTAAATTAAAAATGAATATTCGCAACGTTTTACCATTTTGTTAATATATACTTTCAATTTATTAACTAGAACTAAATTGTTGAAAATGGTGCAAGAAATACAAAATTTTCTAGAACGAAATAGTACGTAATTTAATTAAAATGCAAAATTATTATTAAAATATTTAATAAAAAATAGAACTGAAGGAGCGTTTCTACAGCTTGTTCATAATAATTACCCTAGGTACTAGATGTTAAAAAATACATTACCTACAAACTACAAAAAATAATTGGGCGCGGTGGCCTGACTATCGAGGCAGATGTATTTCACATATTTATTATGTTACAATTGATTTTCTATACTGGCACTCAACTGGCAAGTTATTGCACGCCTCATAAGCGAAGCGTTGAGGTGGGTACTACTGTCACTTCGCGCAAAACATCTGATTTTTCAAACTTAAAATGTCTTTATGTATCATACATTGCACTTGTAAGATAATACATACACACACATATTAAGAAAAAACACTATTTTTAACATTCATGATATTTTTGATGTCATTTTTGTTAGTTAAACTAGTTAAAAAACAGTTTAAAAAAGGTCTGTCTTGGACGTCCGTGTGTCTGTATGTGCGGAGGATTTTCTTGTTAACACGATAGCGACCGAAATACTTTGCTAATCGAGTCTTTTTTTTTCTCTTACGCTTGAGTATGCTCA
Source organism: Colias croceus (assembly GCF_905220415.1). Classification (NCBI taxonomy): domain Eukaryota; kingdom Metazoa; phylum Arthropoda; class Insecta; order Lepidoptera; family Pieridae; genus Colias; species Colias croceus. The sequence continues at coordinate 524,741 of NC_059555.1, forward strand.
GGAATGGAACCCTTTCATTTTTCAGGGTCTGATTCGATGTGGTTTAATTGTTATTAAATAAACAAAAATAATAATTAATAAATAATTATTAAAAAAAATTATTTTATAAAATTGAACATGTAGAAAATAAAAAAACTTTCATGTGCAATTTTTGGGAAAAAAATAAATTTTACAACCTCAAAATACCGTTCTGATTACGGTATAGAGACTCGAAGAGCTGGCGCACACGTGCTACGCACATGACGTGTTGAACGGTACTTGGCGCCAGGCTCTATCGAGCCTGTTAATTTTCAATTTAAATTACCATCTAATTTAACAGTAGTGACACCTTGAAAGATCTTGAGACAGTACAAGAGCATTGGCACATGAGAACAAGTGTATCTACATACTTATATTATGAATGAATGAATGAATGAATGAATGAAACATTTATTGACAACAAAGTATACAAGCCGCACAGAAACAGAAAAAAAGTAAGAACAAAAACATGGTGAAAAAAAAAACAAACTTAAAAACTAAAACAATATAGGTACCTATTACACAATCAAAAACTTACAACCTAAAAATTAGATAAGTACTGTGCGGCAACGTCTGTTGTCAAAAGGGGCTTCTCAGTATAAAGCTGCAGTGACTTTTGAGTCAACTAGCAACACTGATTTTCAGAAACCCCTATTGACAGTCGGAGTTACAGCCTGTGTGATGTGTGTGCGTGAGTGAGTGAGTGGGTGAGTGTGTATGTGTGTGTGTGTGAGTGTGAGTGTGTATATACACCTTTATAAATAATCAATTTTATTGTAAAGGATAAGATTATGAGGCGTGCACTTTTGGATTTTCCAAACTTATTTTCCTACTGTAGGTATATTTATTTTAAAAGAGCAACTATGGAGTTTCTTGCCGGTTCCGATCTCGATAGATACTGCTTTCCAAATCGGTGGTAAATTTAGAAAAATGTAATGACGATTCAAAAGTGCTTTTATAAGAAGTCTAATTGAATAAATAAATGTTTGAGTTTGAGTTTAATACGCCTCTATGGAAAATCGAACCCAGAGTCGACCCCTTTCAGTTCTACGCTCGCGTTAACCAAAGAGGCGGTCACATATTACGAAAAGCGAGGGCATAAATATAAAACATTGAACATATCGCAGTGACATTTAAAATGTGGATCCGAGCGTGTCTTTATAGCGACTTTGTGATTCTATTTCACCAAGGGTTGTCACTATAAACTATTATGCAACTGTTATATTAATTAATTTAGAAATATAGTGTTCAAATGGTGTGTCTCTACATTTATACAACACGAACTTACCGCCCGCGGCTTCGCCCGCTTTGTCTAAAACCGAATAAATTATATACTTAAACCTTTCTCTTGAATCACTCTATCTATTAAAAAAAACCGCATCAAAATCCGTTGCGTAGTTTTAAAGATTTAAGCATACAAAGGGACATAGGGACATAGGGACAGAGAGAGCGACTTTGTTTTATACTATGTAGTGATGGTACAACGATTTCAATAAAGCAATTACATGTCTGTATTAAAACATTTCAATCCTTTTACTTTTATTCAACCATAAATTTTTTACAATCGTAATTAATAAACATAGGTCTTTTCCATTTTACATCAAAAATAGGCTGTTTGACAAAGTACATAGACGCTAATAAATCAAACAATAGACAATTACTTATCAATTTCGGGCTATCAAATATTCATACACAATACACGCATACCTAACACAATATTCTGCAAGGGACGTCGATACACAGTAAAAAACAACCATAGATAATAATACCTTGTATGTACATGTAAATATTCTACATAAATATACACAGTAAAAATCAAGCACAGATACGTAATAATAACTTGTATGTACACGAAAATATTCTACATCGATACACAGTAAAAATAAACCACAGATAGGTAATAAATTTCAACGCAGCCCTAATTTCATCCCCAAGGTATCGTGGCGCGGTAAAAATGCAAATTGTCTGCCGTTCTAATGCATATTTTACATACGTCGATAAGCATATTTGCATGTGTTAGGTGTGTATGAATATTTGATAGCTCGAAATTGAGCTGGAATGTCGTTAAATGGAACGCGTGAATAAAAATCGTTTTGGTTGATTTTTGTTGGCGTTTTCAGTCTCTTTTATTTAGTTCGGGTACTGTGTACAACGTAGTCTATGTAAGTTTTTGAATGAGGTTGTAGCGACGACAAGCCAATATACGAGTTATCGAACTTCAAGTGTAGCGCAAAGAAAGCTCACACGGTAACTCATATATAAACAGTTCGTGCGCTATGCACGGACAGTCACGGGCTTGTCGGGACGCGGGTGGGTCGCATTAGGTCGAATATTAATTACATACGAATAAATATATGTAGTTAACGAAATATAACCTTTTGCGTAGTTATTCATCTTTTATTACACCTGCACATAACAAGCCCCAACATTGGTGACTCCCGACGAAAAGTGAACATTATTATAGTGAATTGCATCATTAAAAAAACATTATAAACTTTAAACAGATTAGGATTGTAAGTAGTTTTAGTTATGAAAAATGCTTGTATTTCAACTTGTTATAAGCAGAATATTTTTTTAAGCTTGCTCTTTAGGTTGTTAAAAATATTGTAAATTCTAATCACTAGATTTTTTTAATGACGGTCGAAAAGACAAACGTATTATGTAAGTTTATGTTAAAAAACAACATAACCTAAAATATCATCCTAAGCCGTGTCTGTCTCTACTACACCGATTTTCATTCTATTTTCATCATAGTGAAATCTCGAGGAAGGTTTTAGTAAATAAATTGTTATGTTTTAGGCAAAACATACGAAACTGCTGGTGGATAGCTAACTTACAATAATTTTGTTTTTTAACATCAACATTTAGTGATATCCATAAATTTAAGAGACAGCAGAAGTTATAAAACGTGCCATTTATAAGAAAAAGTTATACAAAATATGATGTTGGTTTATATTTTTATGTAACTTAACAAACATCGGCTTGTTTATTTTTAATATGAGTTTTCTTTCGTTTCTTCCCCTTCAAAGAGAAAGTTCCGAGTTTTTTCAAAAGAATTACTTTCTGATATCTTGTAATATTATGTATTTTCGTGGTAACTTTGAAAATATTGCTATGCAAAGTTGAAAGTGTTTTTGCCGACAATAAGGTATTTGGTACATGAACTGTGAAACCGGAATCAGTTTCTTTCAATAGTTTTTAGTAGTTTTCACCTAATAATAGGAGAACCTCAGTCAGAAATCTATACCTACTTTTATAATATTATAAAGCTGAAGAGTTTGTTTGTTTGTTTGAATATCGGGAACTACTGGTCCGATTTGAAAAATTCTCGTGTTAGGTAGCCCATTTATCGAGGTAGGCTATAGGCTATTTATCATCACGCTAAGACCAACAGTAGGGAAGCACTGCGGGTAAAACCGCGGATACAGCTGATGTTTAACATATTTGTTGATTTGATAAGACGATATTATTTCTAAAAATATTATTTAGGACCATTCCAAATGTCTCTATGAACTGAAACGTAAATATTTAGTGAAATAATCCCATTTTTCAGACCCGCACATCTAAAAATATCGGCCGTATTTCCGGCCCAAGGGACGAGGGACCGGGCCTTTGACCTTTATAATGTGAACATATTACATTTCAAACTATCCACGTATATATTTATATAATATAATATATTATGTACTGAAATTCTTTGATCATGTATGATACCCATACCCTTGATATTAATACATATTATAGATATAGAATATGATTTTAACAGATACATCACCCTTTACCTATTTGATTACTAGCGGTCCGCCCGAGCTTCGCCCGTGGTACCTACATGTTTAAACTATCCTATCTCTCAAGTTGGATCGAACTGCACATGGTGTGCGAATTTTATTATAATCGGTTAAGTGGTTTAGGAGTCCATTGAGGACAAACATTATGACACGAGATTTATTTGATTTGATTATGAACATTGGATGATGTAGCTTTGACAAGTCGAAATATATTAATTCAGGTATGTATATAGGTGCATAAGTGCCTAGCGATAAGGTCGCCATTTGTACGTATACTTTCATCAATTTGTCTTTTTCTGTGTTTATTGTAAATCTTGTGTGTGTGCAATAAAGAATTATCTATCTATCTATATCTAGGTGCAATATATCTATGGACTTATATCTCGAGCAACCAGAAATAGTAAGAAAATTGGAATCCGTCTTTAATTACACTCGGTACTGATTGTACACTTTTATGGAGTACCAAATACTACTATCGTGGTATGTAATGACTTTCATGTGTAAAATATTGAGCAAGATAATTTACATTTTACGTAGCTGTAGCCTGTAACATGTCAAAAACTAAACACGTTTGATATCGTAGCAAAACATGTAAGTACCTATAAAATCTAATAAAACAACCGCGTCATGTTGTGTTATGAGATAGAATATGTGATTTGTCTAGACTTAGATCGTAAAGAAGAAATAATATGTAAATTGTGTTTAAGTTTCCTTCTTATTAATGATCTCAAACACTTTTAAATAGATTATCATCCTGTGTCATAAGCTTTATGAAGATTTAGAGTAAAATTTAAATCTATACTACCTAATAATCTCAAGGTGAAGAGTTTGTGTGTTTGAACGCTAGCTCTAAACTCAGGTAATGGACCGATTTGAAAAATTCTTTTGGTGTTAGATAGCCCATTTTTCGAGGAAGGCTATAAGCTATATATCATTACGCTAAGACCAACAGGAGCGGAGCAATGCAGGTAAAAGGTGCCACAGGGCACTACTTGTATATATTGTATATATGTATAATTTTATTATAAATAGTGTTGTGCACCATCGACCTCAATATATTACGTAATTCTCATGATCCTTGAGCTAAGGTTGCCTGGAAGAGATCGCTGTATTAGCGATAAGGCCGCCTTTTTGTACTTTTTTTCTATTGTCTGTGTTTTTTTTGTTATTATTTTGTAACTGGTGAAAATAAAGTATTCATTCATTCATTCATTCATTCATTCATTCATTCATTCATTCATTCATTCATTCATTCACAGGGCAAAGCTAGTAATAACATAATTGAAACAACTACACAGCTGTACTACACGCCCATGCAAAATCTATAATCACAAGCAGAAGCATAGCTTACGTAATTAATGCGTAATTTATTGCTTGTCAATAATTAATACATATGACGCTTCGCTGGCTCGGCTCCAAACACATGAGCTTGGAACAACGTGTTTATGGCCGTGTTTCTGTTATGGGATAATAACGTTGTTTATGGGTATACGATACTGACCAGTGGTTGAATTTAAGGGTCGGTGTAGAGTTCGATTCTGCGAGGTTTTTATATGTATAACTGATTGGTGAAACCGTCCATCTCCTTGTTAGAGTCGTGATGATGGATATATCACTATAGTAATATGTTATAGTATTGATGATATTAGGTAATTGTTTGTTATCCTAATTTCATAATCGTGAAATCGATTTTTAAAAAATTGATTTTTTAAAAATTTATTAGAATATCGCAAGCAATTTGAACTATTTCAAATACACTGACATATTTTCTACAAAAGTTAACTAAAATAGGGACATAACGTGTAAATCTGTGGTGTAAATATTATTATGATGATGGTGAAGATGATGATGATGAAATAAGGTGAAAACTGTAGATTTACCTTATGAATCAAGTGTAATGAAAGAAATCTTTCTACTGTAGCGACATATTAATAAACATTAATGAATTCATAAATTTACGTTCATACAATTCAAACAACACAATGTACAAAAGAAATTACAGACTAGGTACAAGCGAGATAGATTATACGCTCAACTTTTGTGCTAGCTCCGAAGTTAGTGTTCAACTTTGATAAATGGTTACCTAAGTCAATTTGAGAGTATTCAGCGTACCTAGATGTGAAACATTTAAAGTATAAAGTACTAGGTATTACACATTCGTGGGTATTATAGTTGAACTATTTAAGATTCAAATTATTTAATAGTTTCTAATATAAATACCGAGCTAAGTTATGGTAAGTTTTATTAGGTTTCATTTTCTCTGGATATGTCAATATCATAAATTATTATCATGTATATAACTTTTTACATGGTAGGTTATACATACACCTCTTATTTATATTTGTATGCAACCGAGCAAACGAGATAATAAAATGTTCTAAAGCATAGCTACACCCTATTTATTTCCAAAAAATATGACCTACTTGCTAGCTTTCCGCCCGCGGCTTCGCCCGCGTTTTCAAAGAAAAACCCGCATAATTCCTGTTCCCGTGGGATTTCCGAGAAAAAACCTATCCTGTGTTAATCCAAATTACCCTTCATATGTGAGCTAAATTTCATTGTAATCGGTTCAGTAGTGTTTACGTGAAAGAGTTACAAACATACACATACACATACATCCATCCTCTCACACTTTCGCGTTTATAATATTAGTAGGACATATTAAATAATTAACCCTATTTAAAGTCGGTTAAAATATTGAACGACTGTAAGAAAGTTTAATTCCGTGTTCTAACAGTGGCGTGTAAGTGGTGTACAATTTACATCACTTTGAATACCTACTTGATTTTATGTTAATTTCATTTAAATTAGTTCTTGTAGTTACTGCGCCATTTGGGAATAACTTTATTTGGTATTTTAGTTTCTGAATAATTGTAGAGGTGTCCTGGGTTATGTATTGTACATACCTAATGGGTAGAAAATGAAATAAGAAAAACCAAATTACAGGTATAAGTACTTACCTGTGTTAAAAATTTTGAGCCATGGCAAGTGATTTAATGAAAAATTCTATAGAAATTATTCATTTTGGTACTTATACATAATTATAATGAAAAATAGATACCTAATTGATTCAAAAAATTGAAATCCCGAAATTATAGGTATCTATCAAATCGATTCTATTTTAGCACAATCGTACTATCATATAAATGCGAAAGTTTGTCTTGTTAGTTTAAATATTATATTTGAACAAAAGCTTTTGTTACCTTTTTATGGTACAAGAAGCAGTACCTATTTAATGGTACTTACCTACCGTATAAACCTATTATATCATTCAAATCAATCATAATTGAGAAAATCTATAAATACATTATCCATTATTGACAAAACTCGACAAAAGATTTCCAAGATGGCCGACAGTGTGAAGTCAATTCATCAAAGATGTCGGAGTAAAATGGATGAGAATCACAATTGATTATAATTCATCCAACGTTTTAATAATTTCGTTTGAATTCCGATTTCGGACTACGTAATTTTGGAACCGGGGACAATTTTACAGTTATTTTTATAAAAAATGAAAAAAGAATTAAGTAATAGCAAGCTATTTATACTCACAAAGCTACTTTTAAAGTTACATCACTTTTAAGTCAAGATCGGCTGAGTGGATTTTGATGCGTCTAGGTTAGTTTTATTCGTTTCCACAGGGATTAGGATAACTGATTTTTTTTTGAAAAACATAAAAATATTACGACCCGGGTGGAACTGGAGCGTACAGCTAGTTATACATAACCAGATCAAATCCTACTAATATATGCCAAAGTTTGTGAGGATTTATGTATGTGTATGTGTTTGTTTGTTACTCTTTCACGCAAATACTACTGAACCGATTACAATTAGCACTCATAAAGAGGGTAACTTGGATTATCACATAGGATAGGTTTTATCTCGGAAATCCCACGGGAACGGGAACTATGCGGGTTTTTCTTTGAAAACGCGGGTGAAGTCGCGGGCGGAAAGCTAGTAAAAAATATACACAACAAAATATATCTATAACTCATACATTTTAAACAGTCGTTACGCGTAATATGTTATCCGTTTTGGGATCTGGGATTATACTAAGCCTTTATGAATATTAACTGCCTCCTAAATAATAATATTATAAATTTATATGTCGCTCTCGTGAGATATGAGATGTTTTCTCTAAAGCTGTACATAATTTATTTGATATCTTGTATATTTTTAAACGTCATTGTGCGTTGTGTGAATAAACCGAAACAATTGTATTTATTTCACATACTTAAGGTTCTTTTTAACAATAAATAATGAAATCGTTTTAAACTAAATTTCGCATAAAAATAGAACATGCGAATATTTTAGACTCTAGGTTTAATAAAATTCGGGAGAAGGAAAATTTTCATGAATGTAATCATGATTTGTGAACCATTTTGTAACAAGTAACAACGTTCGTTAATGCGTCAAATAATAGATTTATAAAAAAAACACAGATTACGTCAACGTACAACGTACATCAGAAATAATAATCGCTTAGGGGCCTAATATTAATAAACCTTATTACACTTGCACTGCCTTTTTAAGAAGGTAAAATGATAATGTGTACCTTAACTGTAGGTATCTTGGATTATAATATTAAGGGTCATAAAGTTTATCCATTTTGTAAATTATGCCGATACTTTAGAATGCCCTGTATTTCATAAATATATATTTGTATTTTTTAATCGTTGTTAACTATTTAGTCAAATAGCTTTTGAACAAGAAGGAATTATATTAGGTGAAAACAATTCATTTAATAATAGCATGAAAATAAAACAGAAAGGGTAATGGTTAAATTTACAGAAATAAGATACTTTTTAAAGCAAAAAGAAAATTTATTTCCGATGTTAAAACCAATATTTTTCAAAGATTTATAGCGTGCAAGATCATGGAGAAATACGTGGCTGGTTTATATAATATGCTGCTGAATAAATCGGTGAATAAGTCAAATTATCATGCCTCTCAAAATTTGTAGAACTTTTTAACTTATAAATATGTTGATTTTCATTAATATAATACAAGTTTATGCTAAAAATAAACAAAAATCATTCCATTTTATAGTGTACTAGCCGTATGTCTCGGCTTCATCCACTTTAATGAAACTGCTACTAGCTTGCGTAGCCACATGCGTAGCTATAAAAAAATAGCCGTCGGCTCACGCAATGGAAGCTCCAAAAAAGTTTTCCCGCTTTTGCAACATTTTTCGTGCTCGATAGGGTGAAGCTTTTCTCGATAAATTGACTACCTATGTAACGCAAAAAAGAGCGTGTCAGAAGTGAAAAAAGATACCAAAATCGTAGCCTTACTACATGTCATGTTCACGGAATTGCCATGATGTGACCAAAAATTTTACTCTCAACGCGCCTAGAGAAGTTTCACTTCAAAAAATGGAACCTAATAACCTATTAATTTTTAATATTACCTAGTTCAATAAAGGCTTTACCTTGATATCATTAATATAGATACTAGTCTAGTATTACATTATCTATGGTCCCTATAGATGTTAAAACATTCTAACAGCAAGTCAATAAGCAAGTGCTGGTTCTCATTTATCGTTAAAGTGCAATATCCTGTTGTCTCTGACACTGCACTATATCACCGGGAACGTGAAATTGAAGTTTTCATTGATTTCCTTTAAGATATCGTTTGTTATTGTTTTGATTCTATTACCTATAGAGTCTATGATTGGATCGACGTATTGTTTTATTTGGAGGGGGATTGCAAGCGATTATAAAGGTTGAAAATAATGAAAATTCAGCCAGTTTTAAGAGTTATTGAGTTCACATGTGATTCTCTGAATTTTTGAAGCGAAGAAAAAATTTGTTGAACATTTTTTTACTAATTTAGGAAAAGATGCTACTTTTAATCAGAAAAAGAGTCAGTACTTTAGAAGAACAATATAACATTGTTGGAATATCTTACTAATAAAAATGTAGACCGTAAGCGCCCAAGCGTGCAAATAAAATATGCAAATACAACTGAAAACGTACGAAAGTTCCACAGGGTTCTATAGTGGGCCCCATGCTATTCATAACGCATGGAAAACGCGAAACTGAAAAATCCTTATTCCGTGCACTATAATCGTGAAGTAACAAAGGCAAAATACATATATAACGGAAACACAGGCGAGGAACAAAGCTCTTTGCCCGGCCATTCGTACTGTATCGCGGGTCGAGAGCGCCTAGTGCTCGACATGGATCGCTTTGTAATGCAAACCGTAGAGATGGATTATGAAATTTTGTAACGGAATAAGGGCGTAATTTGTGTTGTCTGTGCAGTATGCATGTCTCGACCTGATTGTGGGCTAATTGGATGAGGTTATTGGGATTTTTTTGAGTTGAATTCATTATTATTTTATCATTACATATTTTGTGTTTCGATTAATTTGTAAGGTGCCTTACTACACATGTCCTTTTTCAAGGGTTGCTCTTTTATAGTTGGTATAAGTATTGTAGTGTTATGATAAATTTATTTTCGTTTATACGTTGTTCATTCGAATGTATTCTCGACAAAAAAAAAACTAGAAATTTTAACTATACACAGGAAATTGCACCTATATGTGACAATTACATGAATCATTATAGGAAACAGAATAACGTGAATGTAGGTTGCAATTGTAGCAGTGACTATAAAACAATAAATAATTATGCTACCGCTACAACGCTAATTTTCCCTTACCCTGACCCAATTTGTCGAGGTGCATTTAATGTAATGATGTTGAAAACTAGCTCGATTGTAATGCTAGAAGACGTGAAGACTCATCCCCTTATATGGTAACGGACAGATCCAGAGTACTATTTACTAATCGATTATCTTTATAGAAAAGTAGGTGATCAGCAGGGTTATTCTTTACCTGCTATTTAATACCTATTTGTTTTCTTAGTCACTAGGCATGGATTGTAAAACTATTAACCAAAGGGCAGATTATACTCCTATACTAAGCTCTGTACTACCAATGAGTAGATTATTAAAAAAAAAACTATACTCCTATACTGCTTCCAGTTAAATATTCCATCAATTTCACAGAGAAATTGCAGACTCCAATCTCAATGCAGAAAAGTTCAATCTAAATTGTCATCGTAGATACGTGTTCCACATTTCATTACGCGTGTTCATTTATAACATTCTTTAGAATATGTACAAATGAAAAAGTGCCCCATTGAGTTTAACGTGACCTATTTCATGATATATTCATACTTGGTATAATCAAAGCATCCTCAACATTTGTAGTATGCTTCTTTAAAATCATTTTAAATCCCACTGCATTTATATTGAATGTAACATATTTGGGTTAAACATCAGTCTGTCTTATGCTTGATTTTGCTATTCAGAGTTCTTCTGACTTTTGAATAGGTTTTTATCCAACGAATAGTAGTCGTTTGCAGACATCTTTATATGAAAATGTAGAGCATGGTAGAATTGATGATTCGAATATTATTGGAACCGAAAAAATCAAATAGCCTTGGATGAATTGTAGTGTAGAATTAGAATAGTTATTTATCAATTTCCATGATATCTGATGAGTTTTATAGATTCCATGAAACAATAAGTGGAACTCTACAGATATCTATGATCGATTTTCTTTGACATTCCGCTTTTGTGTTAATTATATATTATGCTGTTTGATTCATGACCTTCGGCCTATCGATTTACGTGCTAAATTGCATTGCAATTGTGAATTAATTTTCATTACATTAATTATACATTTGCCGTTTGTTATTTCTGTACATGAAACAATCAAATATATTATCCTTGATAACTTTTGCTATAAAATGAGCCATGAATAAAGCAATTGACAAAGTACACATACAAGTTTGTAAGTTTTATGTTAAATCACGCGACTCAGTCCGCGCGGAAAAATTAAGAAAAATTAAGATTTATTTTTTTCTGCGTATTTTTCCGGGATCAAAAGTATCCTATTTTATGACCAGGATCATAATTATACCAAGTTTCATCGAAATCGAACCGTTAGTTTTCACGTGATGCCTTCACATAAAAACAGACAGACAGACAAAATTTTTTTTAATCACACATTTGGGTTTGGTATCGATCCATTACCACCTGCTATTTATATTTCCAATGTACAGAATTGACGCTTCTACAGATTTATTATGTGTATAGGTGGTTTTGAAAATATCGTCTGTATTTCTAAGAATATAATATTATTATTGTTAGCAACAAGTCGTTCAGCAAAGAGTGTGTATTATAAAATTTTAAAAATTTCTTCTCATGAAGTCTTTTAGTCCCGGAATATTCTAAACATCTTTCGAGGAGAGTTCACGAAAGTTAATATATGCGTAACAACCGTTTGGACAAAGGTATTTCCATGAAATAAACATTTTGCCAAAGCCATTATAATTCCGTTTTAGAACTTTAGTGTATTTTATTAAAATTATATGCGTAAGTAATAGTTTGGAACGTTGTTTTGGGTTTTAAGTTTTCTCAAGTTGGTGTCCAACAACAAATAATAATAAACAAGGTAATTGGAAGTTATATCTTTACCAAGTTAGGTATATGGTAGTATCGTATTATATTCCATACTAGCTTTCAGGCCGCGGTTTCGGCCGCAGAAACAAAAGAAACAAATTTAAAGGAATGATGTTTGCGGTAAAAATTAACTAATATACCATTATCAAGCCTTACTCTTTCTATTCATAAAAAAACATATTATAAAATGGTTATGTAACGTAATTATAATCCAACACAATTTCAGATTATAAAATTAAGTAAGTAAGGATCTTAAATTTAAGTCACGTTATGTAATACAGCATGTATTTTATCCAAACAAAGACTGAAGTGTGTCTACACGGATTAATCGTTTTACAAATAGGATATTCAAATACGTTCATTTCCCTTTTGGCGGGAAAAATGTGGAAAAGCGCGCGAAGCCAACCAGTTAATTTCCGTTACGGATACGACTTGCCGTTGTCTACAATTAATAGATGAAAAGATTTTATCAAAAGACGAAAAAAAATCACAAAAATCGCGTTAAATTACGTAAACTTAGCAGTCTATGAAATATAGCAAAACTTTGTTTCTTTAGTGACAATTTGATTCTAAAAATATTCGACATTTTAAAAATTGTTCCATTAAAAATGTTCATTATTTTCGAGTATTACAGGCAACATTTATTTCCCGGGTCAATCCGGTTGACGTCCGGAGAAGCGCAAAGAATATTACAATAAATCATATTCAGCTTTTTTATATGTCATGTGATTAGGTACATGACTGAAAGATGAGTGACGCTAATCTCAGGAACTACTGGTCCAATTTGAAAAATTCTTTTGGTGTTAGATAGGTAGCCCATTTATCGAGGAAGGCTATATATTATATCATCACGCTAAGACCAACAAGAACGGAGCAATGCGGATAAAACCTGGAGCGACGGCTTATTTTCAGCAGTAGCTCAATGTCCTTTTCGTCCTAATAAGGGTGTTCTCTCTTCTATATAACTTTTTATACAATAAATCTATTTTCTTGTCCATTTTTCTAACGAGAAATAATGTTTTTTGTTCTTTCAACAAACATTTTTCTAAATAGAAGCTGTAGGCGTATGTGTAACAATAACATAAAAGAATTCTTGAATAAGGATTGTTACTCGGAAATACTGCCTAGATATTTTGTTTATATTCTTTGACAAATTACCTACATTGTGATATACATACCACCATGTATAACCGCCTACAACGATGCTTTCTATGAGCGTATTTTTGGTACAAGTAAGTACGCTTTTTCCTCAATCTCAAACTCGAACATTTATTTATTCAATTAGGACTTCTTTTAAAGCACTTTTGAATCGTCATAACAGTTTTTATATAAGTAACAGTTTTTTTACATAACAGCCGTTTCGCGTTGTCACGGCATCACGCGTAAACGAGTGGATCGATTTCGATAATTCTTTTTTTATTATATTCATTGAAGTACGAGGATGGTTCGTATGTAGAGAAAACGTAAATATGTACCGCGGGCGAAGCCGGGGCGGACCGCTAGTAATGTTAATAAAAATAAGTGAGTAAATAAAGTAAACAATCCTCATATGGCATTATAAAGTAAACATCAACAAGTTAAGGAAATTCAATTTAACTTTCTTGTGTCGATTAAATCGAGGCTTAAATATATTGTTTGGGAAAGTTTAAGGCGGTGTGTACATGAAGAAAATGCTTGTTGCTTTTTGATGATAAAATTGTTTGGAATTACACGAATTTCTAAAGTTATTTGTATTAGAAATCAGATTCAAATTTTAATGTGAATTATTATATAGTTAATTTATAACGAATAAAAAAAGCTGTCCGTCCGTCATATTTGTCTGGAAGTAGTGTTGCCCAAATGCAAGAACAAGACGAGACTTAGCCAGTCTTGGTCTTGGTCTTGCGCCAATACATCTGGTCTTGGTCTTGGTCTTGGTCTTGCGCCAATACACCTAGTCTTGGTCTTGGTCTTGGTCTTGCGCTCCCAGTCTTGGTCTTGGTCTTGGTCTTGCAGCAAGAGTCTTGCAAGTCTTGCAAGTCTTGCAATTACCTATTAGTCTATTACTATTTATTAAAGTTTACTTTAAATCTTAGAAAAACGTATTAGAATTGGAACATTGTGAGCTTGAATTAACATAGCCATAGTAAAGATCAAGCAGATTAATAAATAACTAGTAATGCGCATAGGTCCAGTTTTTCATATTCTTTGATACAGTTTTTTGCGTCTCATAGAATTCCTAAGCGTACCTACCTAGTTATACACCGAACTGTTACACCTAACTACTCAGTGAAATAGTGCTAAGTCCTAGCTGCAAGACGCAAGAGTCTTGCAGGCTATGTCTTGTTCTTGCTCAAGTCTTGCACGGTAAGTCTTGGTCTTGGTCTTGCTAAAAATACGCGGTCTTGTTCTTGGTCTTGGTCTTGCAAAAACGCAAGACGCAAGACCAAGACTGCAAGACCAAGACTGAATTTGGGCAACACTATCTGGAAGAGATCGCTAAACGAATACACGATAAACTACCTACCCAAATATTTACACTCTATTATTAAATCTTCAGAACCCAAAATGAATACATTTTATAAAAAATATAGTTGCTTAAAATTTACTTATTTCCAATCAAAATTAGCACAATGGTACCAAATAGGTATAAAGATATACAAAAAACAGGTTTATAATTATAAGTAACGATTTTCACAATCTATTTGCTCATACATAAAAAATAACACAATGACCAAGCATAAAAGATGATAAATTATATCGTGTATATTTATGACTACCTTATTGTCCTGGCTTTGCTCGGGTTGACCTGGGATAACAAAATAAAATATATCCCATGTGAACTGATAAAACGGTAGCTTTTAAATGGTCAAATACTTAGTTTATTTAAATAAATTAAGTGTATTTTTTTCTGAAGGAAATTCATATAGTAGTTTGAAGTAAACTTCAGGAGCAGCCATATTTTATTTGATTTTTGTACTTGCTTTGATGAGTTCTACTTCTGTGATAAATTTCATCCATATTAGTTCAGTCGTAGTATTTTGTAGGATGTACTTCCAACTATCTTACATCGTCAAAGACATTCCAGTTTAAACAAAAAGCGCTTTAAATCGGAAATAGATTTACACAAAGTTAGTTCAGTTAAACAATTCACAGCAGGCTAACCGCAGCGCTTAAAGCGCTTCAATCGCAATAGGACTGATACTGGCGTATGTAAATTATTGTGAGTGGACGATTAAATAAATCTCACTGCTTCCACGGAATAGGTTGTATGAATGGATTGGGTTTTTGGATTAGAAATATTTCGTATCAGTGACTATGAAAAAAGCAAGGTAAGGAAAAATGTTTGAGGGAAACTTATATATTTTTGTGGTTACAGCATGTTTTTGGTAACTTTTACAACATATTTCCCTTAATTGTATAATTAATATCTAATTTTATTACATGTCATTTTTTGAAATAAGTAGTACAACCAAGAGTACAACCAACGTTTTAAAGAGAAGAAACATTAAACAAATTGTTTAATCAAACAAAACATTCGATTACACGTACACAGACAGAACATTATCATTTATCACACAGATAAAACAAAAACTACAACCTTGCTACATTGAAAAATAGAATAAATACATTTTAACAGGTAGCTAGCAATACAGGCATAGCGTAAAGCCCAATCAGGCATGCTCTTGTTTGATCGTCGATGTACCGTGATGAGGTATTTATAGACTTTGTATACATCTTTACTATTATGTAGGTGGTAATGTTTTATTAAACTAACCTCTTGACCTGACTTCGTTTGGTATCTAAGTAAATAAGATTGTGAAGGTCTTATAAAATTATTTAGGACTAGATGTGCCCCGCGGTTTTACCTGTTGGTCTTAGCGTGATGATATATTATAGTCTATAGCCTTCCTCGATAAATGGGCTATCTAAAACCGAAATAATTTTTAAAATTGGACCAGTAGTTCCTGAGATTTGCGCGTTCAAACAAACAAACTCTTCAGCTTTAAAATATTACAAGTATAGATTTAGGACTAGCTGTGCTGCACGGTTTCGCCTATAGGTGAACCTGCAGATGAAAGTACCTATTTCTATGACTTATACGTGTTTTCTAGTAGATAAACTACATCACGGCCGCGTATCATCTAAATCCTGATGTAACCATTTTTTGCGTGAAAGAGTAACAAACATTCATTCATATCTATTAAGAAAGTTTCCCGTTTCTAATATAAGTAGGATAAGTATAAGTAGGATTCATTTTATCTTCAATTTATCCGAGTAAGACGCGAGTAAATCCGCGATCTTTTACTAGTTATGAGGACTATATTTAGATGAATTACACAAGAAAATACCGCTATGTCTATTAACAACGGTTTTCAACTGTACAATTATTGTTGAGAGTCGTCTTAAATCTTAATTACTCTAAACCCTCGAAATTCCCGCGCAAATTGCTTTGGCCAGTACCATGATGTCTAAAAGCAGTATTAAATCCCGTGTGGAAAAATAAATAAATAAATATTTCAGGACAATTCCCACACACGGCACGATCTGATGTAAGCTTTCGCTTGTGTTATGGAAACCCGATGGCTGATAAACATACATATATATATTGTGGTAATGATCACAGAACATATAAAAGAGGTAATCATATTTAGCCTGTAGCCTTTCTCGATAAATGGGCCGAAACAATTTTTCTAATCGGATCAGTAGTTCCTGAGATTAGCGCGTTCAAACAAACAAAGACATAGACACACATCTCAAACAAACTCATCAGCTTTATAATATTAGTATAGATTATGTTTTCAGGCGTACTTTCGTTGTAACTACTTATGTAATTATCTGTTGTTTTACTTAGTAACTAGCTAGGTTGTGTTGTTTCAGCCTTAAATATTTAATATCATAAAACGTTTATTCCACAGAAGATTACATTTTTCATAAAGCTTTGTTTTAGCCGATGTTTAAATTATACCAGAGAATAGTTATTTTTTAAGAAAGCCTTAGTAAGGGAAAAGTATTTGTACGTATTTTGAATAACACGGTTAAAAAATTTTAAAGATAAAGAATTAACTTGATTGTATTTCGGCACAATAGCATATTGGATTAGATAAATGATAATACTAATATTTAAATTTCAATTTATTGTATATCTGTTGCCGTTGTCAAACTTTTTATTATAAACCAAGATTATAAACTGTAAGCATACAAAGAACTTTCATAAAAATATAAAGAATATAAGACAGCATCTCATTTTAAAAGCGATTTTAATTAAAAACTATTTCGGAGCGAACTCTGTAGTACTTTCCAAGTTTTACCTAAAAATTTATATCACTACGGCATTTCTGCTCTAGTTCTTTGTTACTTTCTAGAATTAAATTGGATATTTATTTTGCAAAGCCTTTGAGGTTTGCGAAACAAATATTACATTTGTTTTATAACTTTGTACAAATATGTTTCAACTATTTTATATGAAAATACGTTTCTTGTTTCTTATTAGTTTTTGTTTATATATTTTGAGATTGGATTGTTTGTAACAGACTAACGATTTTGTTCGAATGGTTTCGTTATTGCCTTAATAAAAATGACATAACGTGAGATATATTATTAATAATTATTGAATGAAAGTCACAACGACTACCAGTTTTACTAGAGTAAAAAAGCTCGATTTACGAAAGTTAGAATTTCAAAAAGTAAATCTAGTTAGAAGTTTAATCGTTTTTAAATATAAATGAAAATGTTAAATATTTAGTTTGTAAGTTACAATAAAGACTCGACTAAGTAACAATTATGAAAACCAAAAGCAATATCTATAATATAGACTTCAAAAGAAATACAAATAAAACAAAATTCTAGATCTTTCTAGATTCTTTTGTTTCTCGTATAATCTGAGGCAATCGGCTTACACAATGGATACGTGTATCAATCAGCAAGTTGTGTTGCATGGAAATTGCAATCTATCGATATGGGTAATGGTTGCTGGTATCTGAATATACATGTATATCTATACTAATACCAAAGATAATACTAGTAGGTACTAAAGCGAACGTTATTAAGCTGAAGTGTTTCTTGCGTGTTTGGATGAACGTACTAATGTTAGGAACTACTGGTTTGGATTGCATTTTTTTCTTGGAATGTCCTTTGAGAGAAGCAGATGTTTAGTAATAGACAATATTATAAATATACTTTACTATTGTTAAAAACATCAAATTAGATTTATCGATTACCTAGTACCTACTTTATCACCTTTTCAATAATTAGGTTAAATGGAAATTTGATTAACCGACGATTTTATTTACCGAACAATTACTACATTTTAAAAGGAACATTGATTTGAAAATTGTTCACTGTAAATTTTACTTTATAAAAATATGCACCGGAGTTAGTTTTAGCTTTAACCTTTTTTTTAAAGATTCTTGCTTTTGTAATTCAGTTACCTGTTTATTAAATATATAGTACATATTTAACTACCTAAGTAATAGAAAATAATATACATCTGCATTGAGATAATATACGTAACGAAACACGATTGACATTCCGCCCCTCACATCTTATTTACCAAAAAAACAACTTACCATTTATCACTCACGACTCGATATTAAAGATAAATCACAACAGGGTCGTCTTAAATTCAAATCGCTTAGTCGAAGAGTGCTCAAATTTGCGCAGTCAGCAATTTATTCGATCCAACGTCAGGAACAGATGTTTCCTATCCTACTGTTTTGGTTGTTTATTTGAAGCATTTTTAGTAATATTGTAAAGGACTGATTGGTTGTATGTTTGTTATTGTTAAATATAAAAAACCGACTGATTTAGAATATTCTTCTAGAAATAATGAAAATACGTTTATTACGGACATTTAAATATAAGAAAAGATTTATTTATTTATTTATTTATACAAAACCATTCCTACCATTACAGTTTACCCAATGCGATAGGGAGGTCAAATTTACAATACAATTTTACAAAAAGAAAAAAAAGATTACATTAATTAAGATTATAATATAAGTACAACCGCTACAATTATGTTTGATATTCTAGTCAAATATTATAATGATTAATACATAATAATATATACATATAAATAGGTAAGATACATTATAAATAGATAGAACTGATATATAATGAACGTTGGGAAGCTACAATTAAAGTTATTAATATAGTATAGGCGCATTTGTTTATCCCGGTTCAATCCGAGTGAAGCCGGGACAAGTGGTTAGTTTATTAACGTTATTCGCATGAATTCTTAAATAATATTAAATGGTTTATTCTAAGAGTTTATATTCGTTATTATTTTGCAAGGCATAAAAATTGGTAATTTGATAATATCTTACGAATAATTATAAATGCAAACCAAATATTATAATTAGAAAACTAAATATTCAGTCTATAATTAGAAAAGCATTGTAATAATAAATACAATTTTCGTACAAGAACATCAGGAATTTCCATAATCCATAATTTTGTAGCACAATGCTACGAACGTAGGCGTATTGCTACGAGATTAAGATGTGCTACGATATAATATTTAATATTATGAGACGGTAATAATTTTAATACAATTGATTGCTACATGAATATTATACTAGCTGTTTCCCGCGACTACGTCCGCGATTCCGTCGTTTTTTTTTTTTTAAGTAAACAGACAAAAATTCTAAAAACTATGTTTTTGGCTTCTATATCGATTATTGATCACGGCCGAAGTATTCTCTTAAAAAATATTCAATGTACAGTTTTGACTTACCTACGATTTTATTATCTTAATATATATAAATCTCGTGTCACAATGTTTGTCCTCAATGGACTCCTAAACCACTTAACCGATTATAATAAAATTCGTGTCAGTTTCAATTCATGTGCAGTTCGATCCAACTTGAGACATAGGATAGGTTTTATCCCGGAAATCCCACGGGAAAGGGAACTATGCGGGGTTTTATCTAAAAACGCGGGCGAAGCCGCGAGTGGAAAGCTAGTATATGTATAGATAACTCATGAAAATTCATACGAATTCAGTTAAGAAAACTGTACAGTAACTTGAATGAAAAACTCTCTCGTCTCTGCGCTCCTAGTACCTCAAACTTTGCTGTTGAATTAATTAAAGAATTATAAAACTTACAGGATCTTTTCATACAGAAAATTTGTGTTGAAATATAATCCTGATTGATTTATAAGGTATTGTGTAAAGTTAATATTCAATTTATTATTAATATAATATTAATGTATTCGCTTTATTTTAAGCGAGTGCCTGTATATTATATTAATAGCGAGGCAATTGTGTATTTAACATACATATTATATCCATCATCTTGAATCAATCTATCTATTACAAAAACCCACATATCGCATACACATAGCGACAGGGACAGACGGACAAACAGTGCAATCCCACTTTGTTTTTACTACGTCGATACACGTTCAATTTTTGATGTGAAACTTCTTCAAGGTCATGGCAATACCGTCACGTCATGGAATAAGGCGACGATTTTGCTATCCTTGAATCTTGCCAAAGAAGTTTCACTTCTGACACGCGTGCTCGACACGCATGCTCTTTTTTATTAAAATGTATAATAATTTTAATCCGTTTAAAAGGTTTTAGATGTATTAAAATACAAAATAAAATGTTACGACCGTAGGTGTTTTTGTACGAGTATTTTTACGAAAAATGTATTTTTTTTCACATGATATATTTACGTCTAAAATGTATTGAAGCTGATTTAATTGAAGATTAATTACAATGAGAAGCGAATTTTAACGTTGAGCCAGATTTTTAAATCTAATCATAATTTTACTCAGCCAATTTTTCGCGTGTGCGATAGTATGTTTGTAACGCCTTCCCACAAAAACTGATGAATCTATTTTAATGAAATTTGGCACACACGTAGAGGGTAATTTTTATTTTTTTTGCGGGGAAAGTTGCAGGCGAAAAGCTATGTTACAAAGTAGTTCATGATACTAAATGTCGATTTAGTCAAGCATCATGATTGTTAGCTATTGATTAAATAGTTTCATGGTTAGGAAGAATAAAAGTTTTTTATATGGATTTCCCTTTGCAGAGAATGCGTCTTTTAAAAATGTAACACAAATCATATGAAATTTTGATATAGATTTGAAACATCGACGTGTTCTTGAACAAAAAGCTATGTATCTACTCGTAGTATGTAATATGTATGTCTATCGATTTGCGTTGTGTGGGTGGCCCTCATAAAAAACAGAAAATAAAAAAAGCTTAACTGGTGGGGACATTGGTACCCTATTCTTTTTGCTTCGCTCGAGTTAATCCCGATATACCCTTGGGCTCCCCTGCTATAATATTATATACATATTATATCAAATACAATTGTACCAAATACAATTGGCCAAATGTGGATGACCAAATCGTGAAACGTTGACGATTTAACGATCTGGCCAAACTAAATTGGCCATTTCATGAAATGAGCAAATCTACGATATGACCACGACATATAATTTACTAACTGAGCCCCACGGTTTTACCCGCAGTGCTCCGCTCCTGATGGTCTTAGCGTGATGGTATATAGCCTATAGCCTTCCTCGTTGAATGGGCTATCTAACACCAAAGAATTTTTCAAATCGGACCACTAGTTCCTGAGATTAGCGCGTTCAAACAAACAAACTCTTTAGCTTTATAATATTTGAATAAGATTAGGTTTAAGACAAAGCGAGCGAAGACGCGGTCAGAAAGCTAGTTGAATGCAAGTAAATAATTCAATATTTTCAATATAACAGCCAAACGTGTCAATCAAATTAAGATAAATGAACGAACATGTTATAGAATACTAATCAACTGATGTTCCACAAACAACTTCCAAACAAACATTTTAGCAAATGTGCAAATAATAGTTATTAATTGCTAATTTAATTGGATTTGTCAATTATATTTTCCTATGGAAACTATGTATTCAACTGTGTATAGGTAGGTATAATTACAGGTAATAATACAAAGCTGAAGAGTTGGTTGGTTTTTCTTTTGAAAAATACTGTTTACGCTAAACTAATAGGAGCGGAACAATGCGGGTAAAACCTTGGGGCACAGCTAGTAGTATTATAGTATCTCTTGTTATACATATATAAGTACTAGCTTTCCGCCTGCGGCCTCGCCCGCGTTTTCAAAGAAAAACCCGCATAGTTCCCGTTCCCGTGGGATTTCCGGGATAAAACCTAGCCTATGTTGCTCAGTGAAGATGCAGCTTTCTAATAGTGAAAGAATTTTTGATATCGGTCCAGTAGTTTATGCGTGAAAACCATACATACATACATACATAATTACAAACCTTTCCTCTTTATAATATAAGTATAGATGTAATTCTTAATAATTTAAATAAATTTTCAAATTATAACGAAATACCTACCTCCTTCGCTTGACCGATTTTTATTAATTTTTTGTGTGAGTTCGAAGGGTCGTTGGCCTAGCACGCTGAGTCAGCTCGTCATAATTTAAATTTTCCAAAATAATTAGGTAATTCATAGTTTATTTAAAATACATACCTATAGGTATTTTATCATGTAAAACATAATAATAATACTGATTCTCTACGATGTGTAAAAAAGAAATTGCAGGCTGAATTTACATTATAAAACTATTTTCAGTACCATAGAGAGAAATTATTCTTTTATGCATAGATAATAAATCCTTGGCCGCCATCTTGATGCATCTAGCTCGTTCGTAATTTTCTTGGCTGACAACATTATTCAAATACCTGAGCTTTATGTGTTTTTATAATTTCCGGTTTTAATGTAATGGTTCTTTTTATTTATGAAGGCATTCCACGTTACACTATTAGGGAATAATATTTTAAGTCTTTAATATCCTACTATCCTATCCTTTCCTTCCTACTAATATTATAAATGCGAAAGTTTGTGAGTATGTGTGTGTGTTTGTTACACTTTCACGCAAATACTACTGAACCGATTACAATGAAATTTAGCACACATATAGAAGATAACTTGGATTAACACATAGCATTGGTTTTATCCCGGAAATCCTACGGGAACGGGAACTATGCGGGTTATTCTTTGAAAATGCGGGCGCCGCGGGCTGAAAGCTAGTAATAATATAATTATTTGATGACCCAAAAAATAAATAATGACTAAATATATTAATTAAATTGTATTATAATCGTATGACTGACTTCTGTATCTCCTGGGGTTTCTAATTACTAATTAATATAATTCAAAAGCGCTTCAGAAATAGGTTTAGTCTACATAATTGTTTGAAATTGAATTCCATTATAGTATATAATATTTTACGTTTCTAGAACGTTCTAATATCTAATAACAGGTTTCGTATTATAATAGACTAGTTGTGCTCAGCGGTTTCACCTGCATTGCTCCGCTCTTGTTGGTGTTAGCGTGATAATACATAGCCTATAGCTTCCCTCGAAAAATGGGCTATCTAACTACGAAAGAATTTTTCAAATCGTATCAGTAGTTCCTGAGATTAGCGCGTTAAAACAAACAAACCCTTCAGCTTTATAGTATTAGTATAAATACAAAGATAACAGCGAGTAATGTAAATGTAATAAGTATTAAACGTTAGTCCAAAACTTTTAATAACCTCAAAAAACTGCGTATCTAATCCTGTTGCTAAATATTGTACCATTCTTTTAATATTCCAAAAACTGCTGAGTTTCAAAAGCAGAGTAAAATTAATATTAAAGAATTTAGCCTTTGTTCGTAAAAGATGGTGTAAGCATAGATAACGTACTTACCGACCCTTGCTCGACAGCTGGTTATCAAGACAGGATCTGAAAGAAATATGGCTTTTAGAACATATTTTTATATTAAACTTGACGTTCTAGAACGTTCTTTATGTGTACTCTATGTATGTGTGTGTTAGAAGTATATTAAATTTGTGAGTGTGTGCAGCAAAAGCTGTAAAATTTTATAAGTATTTTGAGTTTAAACGTTTCCTTTGTTAAGAGTTAGTTTTACGACTTGTTGATCACTGAAGATCACTGATAGCCTATTTAACCCTTTTCTGCGAAAGCTTTCAATATTCTTTCTCATATTAAATGTCAAACAGTCTTTCTCATATTAAATGTCTGATAAGGTAAGTAGAAGTCAATCTATATATTTGTATTCCATTATTTCACTTGTTTTATTTCATCTTCTTTATATTTCAATGTTATTTACGCCACAAAAGAGCCAATATGATCATATTATCATTTATAGGCTTGACCAAGTAATAAATAAAAAACATCTTTTCCCTTAAAATATAATACTTAATATCATGCACATGTTTATTTTTGTTCTATTTTATTAAAACACGAATACTCAAGTGTTGTTAGAATACCTAATGTGTGCTTCCATATTTTGTTTGCCGATAATAAGTATTATAACATATTGCTCGAGGTTCGGATCGCGAGTGTCCACGCATAATTTTCAGTTTATGTACAATGTATGTTTAAAGAAAAATAATAAACGTAGGTACGATCTAAATGTATATTTTCATACACATTGAAACGTATGATAAAATAAATATATTGTTACGATATTAATTTCATAATTACCATTTTCAATTTGTTGGTTGTCGGTAAAATAAGACAAAGGTTTTTTACAGAGTAAAGTATGTTTTACATGTAAGTAGTTTATCATATCTAACTAATTATACGTATATATATTATAACCACTAGCTTTCCGCCCGCGGCTTCGCCCACGCAGTCAAAGAAAAACCCGCATAGTTCCCGTTCCCGTGGGATTTCCGGGATAAAACCTATCCTATGTCCTTTCTCGGGTATCAAAATATCTCTATACCAAATTTCATACAAATTAGTTCAGCAGTTAAGGCGTGATTGAGTAACAGACAGACAGACAGAGTTACTTTCGCATTTATAATATTAGTATGGATTTGTTATTTCCGTAAACAAAACTGTTCATTCAAGAAAACATAATTTACACAATTTTATCGAATTTATATTCAATGCATAAAAGCCAATTAATAATTTTTGGTTGAAAACTTATTTTCATTGAAAGAAGTTTCAACTGCGAAACAAGTTAAGTACTTTATAGGCCCTTTTCATCAATTATTGGAAGTAAATAAAATCAAACTTTTATATTTACAAATTATGAACGTAAATAGGTAAGAAGCTAATTATGGAAATAACTTGAAATAAGAAAAAGCCAAATATAGTACAAAAAATAATGTAATTTTCATCAAATATATCATTTTGTTGTAACACTAGCTTCGATTTGAGTTGAATTTAAAAACCATTCAACATGTAAAAACCAAGAAAATGTTTTATAAATACAAACTTACATATTTAAGAAACATAACCCTCTTTTGCTTCAGTCGGTAATAGATCACAGTATTGTATTATTTTATTTAACAATTAAATTAACAGTGCTTCTAAAAAACATACTTAATTGCATAAAAGCAATTTGAATTAAGAACAGTGACATGCATCCAACCAATTTAAAATTCGAAATATGAAATGCATGTTTCCCGGGTTTCTCGAGTGAAAAAAAAAAACAATACAGGGAAAAAAGTGTTTAATAAAATTTCTCATAAATGATTAAAGAGCTTATTTATTTGTTAATAATTTTTTAATAGTAATTTAATATACAAAATACAAATACTTAATTAATAATAATTAATAAGATTAAGAATAAGCTTATAAATTATTATGGGAGGTATCCAATCGTCTCTGCAGGCGCCATTTTTTTTGCATTTGTCTATTTACTATTCATTATTGACTATGACAATGCAAATGCGCTTAAAAATCTAATTAAATGAATAAATATATAATAATTCTCCAATCAAATACTAACTTTTATACGACTGGGCAAAACTGTCAAAATGATGTATGGCAGTAAACATCCACATTTGATGACGTAGGCTTATGAATATTGATGACGTCACCGACTTCGTGACGTCAGCAAATACGAGTTTTATATTCACTATATACTCGGCAGTTAATAATCGATTTGTGTTATGAAGCTACAATGATCAGTTTTTTTTTGTAAAATATGTGTTTGTTTTTGTGTGTCGAAGACAATATTTTATAACTGCATCCATAATATATATACCTATACAACGCTGAGGTATGTAAAATCAAAAGCAAAAGTACCTATTAAAATTAAAAAAAATATATCATTCTTATTTTGTTCTAATTAAACATTATTATTAATGTGTTTTTAATTAATAGAAGCTATCTTCTCTATTAATATATCTATATATATTAATAGAGAAGATAATAAACAATAACATAGGTACCCGCTGGCCCAATATAAAATATTTTAATAATTTTTTTTTACAATTTTATTCTTCAATTCGAAATTTATTAACACACTGAAAAAGCGGCAACACCTAAATTGAACCATAGAATAAATAAAACGGAATAAAATCCGCGCAATAACGAGTAAAAGCAATTTAGTGAAACCCAAATTTTTAGCACTTTATATTCACAGTGAATCGTGTTTTGAACACTACAATACTACAATATAAGTAGAGAAGCTTTAAAAGACCTAACCAATGTAGGTAAAAGTCTTTTTTTTTTCTTATTTCTTTAGACGACGCGTGAGGAAAAATTTATGTCTTTCTACCGTTCTACGTGTTTCGACGCAACAAAAAATAAAATGTACACGAAATGGTAAAATTGGTAAGTCGTGATGAAATATCAAAAACTTTATTATGTATTTTGTTACGTTATTTATCTAAATGTTGTACAACTATTTTTTCATCGTTAAATATTAGAATTACGGTTAAATATAAGAAATCCTGAGTTGAATTTAACATAAATTAGAAAATTAGGCACCATTCTATTAATTATAACAAGTGACACATTTACAGATAAAAAGCATTTCGGAATATATTATAATGAAAATCATTTTAAAACTTTATAGTTAAAATTACAAACATTACATGAAAACAGACCGAACAGTCGAACACGGCTCTCCGTGTAAACTTTAGAACATTGAAATTCTAGAATATTCTCGAAGAACTGCAAATATAACCCGGCAAAATTGGAATGCTAGTTCAATTTTCTACATCCTATAACCGCCAGGTGCTATTGAACCTTGCATCTTTATGAAGTTATGAGTAAAATGAAGGAAGTGCCTTTAGTGATTGATGATGACGTAGGCAATATTATTACGTCTATGGAGCATAACAATCTGTCAACTGATTTACTTTTCGGCTTAAATTGATGGTTTGGAGGGAAAATATGGTATCTATTTTTTGTGTGTGGATTTCCCATTTTTGTAACATTTTTCCTTGATGCTCCACCTATCGATATAATATTAAGGTCTTCCTCGATGTCCTCAATAAGATTTCTATGCATTAGAACAAGAATAATTTTCAATCCGAATTAGTAGTTCCTGATATCAGCGGGTGTAATCAAACGGACTAACAACATCTTATTTATGATCTATAATTATTAGGTAATTAATATTCCGTGAAATTTTCAGGGACATTATTAATTAATATGTATCTAAAAACAAGTACGAAAGTTTGCTTCAGTAATAATTACCGCACTATTTTTAATTCCTTCCGAATCTGTAAGATCCGGAATATTTTCAAAAGAATGAACACTGCAAGTTGATAGCTTAAGCCGCTTAACTAAAGTACAATAAAAGCTTGTGCAATATTGCATTTTCCTCAGAGATATTTATGTATAATCGGATTATGTTACTTTGAGTCTTTGATATAACTTAATCAGTCTGTACCATACTTGCCAATGTTATTAATACGAGCGTGTATGTTCGGTTTCATAGCGAAAATCGAATGATAGACTTTGTTGCGAATATTTATATTAAAACTAGGTTTCCGCCCGCGGCTTCACCCGCGCAGTCAAAGAAAAACCTGCATAGTTCCCGTTCCAGTGGGATTTCCGGGATTGTGTCATTTTCCCGCAATAAAAAGTAGTCTATGTCCTTTCTCGGGTATCAAAATATCTCCATACCAAATAACATGAAAATTGGTTCAGTAGTTTAGGCGTGATTGAGTAACAAACAGACAAACAGAGTTACTTTCGCATTTATAATATTAATAAGTATGGATTATTATTAACCCTTGAGAGTATCATGTCTAAAAACTCGTCTATTTCCAATAGGTATATAGGTATAACCTATTACACGATTAGTGACATTATTTAACAATGTAACACTCAGTTATTTCGTGCGAAAAAAATTGTTTTCTTTAATCTCTTTGTCATACTGTTGCAGCAGATGTTAACTTCACTAGTATTGACCCAAGATGAAAAAGAAATATAGCCTACACAAGCACCTAAAGATATGCCTTTCACCTGGGAATAGACTTTAAAAAATCGGTCGATTAGTTTTTGTCTTGTCGCTTCGGCTTACCAAACTAATATCAATCTTGAATCAAATCTTTACTCTTTATTACAAATTAAAGAAACAAAATGTCTTTCCTATAACAGTAGAAGCAAAAAGGATAATAATATATTAAAACCCTACAAGAATTCTCCATAGAGGTGGGATAGAGGCGAATGCACCGACGATTTATCTATTAACGCGTCGGATACAAGTTGACGTAATGCTTGACTCAAGTGTACCGTCAGCAAACAAATCGAGAATAAAATTTATTATTTAAGATTTAATTTATGGAGATTATGAATTATTAAAAAACGGAGGAACAAAAAACACGTGTATGTGTGCAAACAAATAACATAATTTAGATACTAAATGAGTTTAATAATCATGCCAACCACTATCAAGGACATGGGGATAAAGCAAAAGAAAAAAGCTTGGATGTTGTATGTACATACATAATAGCTCTGTCTGCGATAGAACACAGTCTATCTCTATCGCAACACTCTAAATACCAGTTAACAGAAATAATAAAATAATAATAACTGCGTTAAAAACAACCGACTTCAAACTTGCACTTGCAACATTTACAAATACAGACAAAAATGCTCATAAAATAAAAACTACTGGGCCTATCCAAATAAATTTTTTATGGGACCAATTCGACATCATCCTGCATCGAAAAAAAAGAATCACGTAAATCGGTTCAGAAACCTCGGAGTAATCGGTGTACATACATAAAAAAAAACATACCGGCCGAATTGATAACCTCCTCCTTTTCTTGAAGTCGGTTAAAAAGTTAATACTACATAAGCATAGC
Organism: Colias croceus; assembly: GCF_905220415.1. Classification (NCBI taxonomy): domain Eukaryota; kingdom Metazoa; phylum Arthropoda; class Insecta; order Lepidoptera; family Pieridae; genus Colias; species Colias croceus. Next base: position 554,099 of record NC_059555.1, read on the forward strand.
CTTGTCATCAAAATGCGCTTTCATTGTCACAAATAAACTGCTTAATTGCACCTGTAAAAGACAATGCAACTTGCAACTAACAACATAACATACAAATGTATTTATTCAGAAGCACTCCAAAACCTTGCATAATCCAAAGATAATTAAACTTAAACTAATTTCAACGAACGAAACTTGTACAAACGTACAAGTTTTCCCTAGGCACTAATTTGCTGACTGTACACGTCTGTAAATATCGTATATATGCATGTCTCAAGCTGCTAACAATGGGAAACGGTCGATATGAGTACGGCGCGAAAAAATTAATTCATTTCGAACGAATGGTGGATCTTTTGTTGACGATTTATGTAAAAATAGATGTTATCTTTCAGGATTTCTTATGTTCATATTAGATATGTTCAAATAAAGTAGAGTTTGGTTGAAGGAATCTTAGGAACTGAAAATATTAATTTAATGTGTAGGTCTGTATTTCATCACCCTAGGGAAAATGGGGTTTTTCAGAGCTAACGAATTTACGTGGGTTATGATGACTGAGTTGAGTTTGAGTATGTATATTGTTACTCAATAGCACAAACACGTCTTGACCCATACGGTTTTATTCTTATATACAGTAATCTTGAACTAAATACAACTATGGAGTTTCTTGCCGGTTCTACTCGATATATACCTAATGCTTTCCGAATCGGTGGTAAATGTAAAAAATATGTAAAATATTACGTTTCAAAAGTACTTCTCGAAGAAGTCTTATTTAATAATTTGAGTTTGAGTTTAACTCAAGCGACTTTTTCTTTCTTATATCTTCACAACATAGTAGGTTATATTACAATATATTCGCTTTCCACCGTCCGTGTTTGTGTCGTCTGTGCTTTTACATCTTTTATTTAAAATTACGCAAAAGATTTTTTTAGATAGTGAGTCAACTGTCAAGAGGATAGCTTAGTAGATATATAGATAATTTTTTAAGTTTTAGAATATGTGAGCGAAGCCGTGGGCGGAAAGCTAGTGCCTGTATTATTACATATTATTATATTGAGTCAGATACCATTTTAATGAAAACGAAAATAACTCAAATTCAATAATATCGTCTACAGAATTTAGTGATCATACAAAGTACAAGTTAATAATAAAATTAACTTAGAAAATTATGCAGTAATGAGCTTACAAACTTCAACAAGAACCAATTTGCAATTTAAATTTTTCGCACGCGTATTCACAGTTGAACACCTGTCTACTTCTGGTTCGTTATTATAATCTATTTTCTGAGAAATTTTGTTGTATAATATCCTTTACTCCAAATAGGAAATAAAAATTACATAAATCATTTTTACAAACATGCTCAAATAGAGTTTAACAATCTGTTCCAACCATAGACAATTACAAAGTGAAGAATAAAAAAATAATTGTTTTTTTATTCTCAAACAGAAACTTTTTTTTTCATCAGCAACTTTTCGTTTATGACCATTTGTTGACATAAAAATCGAAAACATTTCTGTTTTATTTAATCGTAGGTACATGCATAAAACTGACGGAAAAGGCCATTTATTCATTTAAACAGCAGAGTATAAAAAGAAGTGTTCAGCTAAGAACAGTTTTTTCGAAAGGGTCGTGTTAAGCACTAAGCAGCCTTGGGCTCTCGCAAGTTTGTACGAAAATTCATCATTATTAAAAATTGAGACTTATATTTTGGCAAAAAGGTTGCTTTTGGAGGAAATGGGTAATACTTTTAGCGGTAGTCTGATATGGGACTAAAAGAACGTGGAAGTTTTCTGTAGATAATAAAATAAATTCTTTACAGAAGGAGATGTACCTACCTAGATGAAATCATAAAAAAGCTTTTACAAAAGTTCTTCCAGACTACCTTAGCATAGTAAAGATCCAAATTAGGTACTACTAATTCATTATAAACTAATATAGTGCTTTATAAGAACTGTAGGGTAGCTAAAACAACAATTGTTACGTTCTTTTTCACACAAATTACGAAGAAACCACTTGATGTGAAATAAAATTCAGGATTCACTAATGTAATAAACATAGATATTAAAAGTTCCATTTAACACATGGGAATTCTGAAGCAGTTAATTAAAAAGCTTCCAAACCTCCGAAGCAATTAATTGTGCAATGTTCATTAAATTTAACGTTAGCACAGAGCTAATAAAACAAAACAAATGTCACAGACAATAGTAGCTTATAGTCTATAGTCTGTGGTCACAGTTGGCGAGCTGCCAATGTGCAATGATTTCTTTAATTGTAAGTTCCTACATTCCTTGCTGTATTTTCTTTATAATGTTTTTTAGCGCAGCAATTATTTGTTTTTTAATTTATGTCTGTATAGTACGGCAATTATTTGCTATTTTAATTTTTGATTGTATTTTAAAAATTAAGTATGTAGGTAATATACTAAGGTATGTACTTTTAAAGATTAGTTATTTAACAACATAATTACAATTTTCATTCAACATTTCACAAAGTGTTTATTAATATTCAATAATAATTAGGTAATTTGATTGTAATTATGGATGTAGTAAGAATCTGAATAACCTATTTTTATTGTTACTCGTTTGTCGTATATTTTCCTTCATATAGGTATCAATGAAATATATTTCGAACTCGAAACTTTTAGGGGTCGTTTAACTTTTTACTTGACGTTTTTCACGTCCACACCATAAAAATGCTACAGACTACATACCTACAGATAAAAAACATTATCTAGACATGTTTTATACGATTTTTTGTTACACACTCGTTTTATCTATGAGAGTAATGAAAGAGCTATCCATTATGATGTCTGCTGCAAGCGATATCGATTTGTCTTCCGATAATGTTCACTGGGGAGTTAAACAAATATCTTATTCGTTTTGCGTTTTCTGTCGAGAATTGTTTTTTTTTTGTTCGTGGATTAGGAGGCTTTGGTTTTATATAAGGGTAAAGTTAAGTTTCATTTTCATGTTATGTTAGAGCTTTAAAAAAAGAGCGTGATTACCGAGCACACGTGTCAGAAGTGAAACTTCTTTGGCAAGATTCAAAGATAGGTACCAAAATTGATATTAATATAAAGCAAGCAATAATTTTATGTAATATCTGAAAAAAAAAGTGTCTAAATTTTCCGTAATCTGTTTTGCTTCAAGGCATTTGTCCCAATGGACCGTAGGCTCTTCGCAATTTGAATGTCTCTTATATTTTTCCCAGAGGTGGCTAAATAATAATGAAAATAATATTTGTGACCTCTGAAGTATGACGTCACAAACGATTACCAGAATTTATATTTAAAACTAGCTTACCGCCCGCGGCTTCGCCCGCTTTGTCTAAAACCTAATAAATTATATACTAAAACCTTCCTCTTGAATCACTCTATCTATTAAAAAAAAGCATCAAAATCCGTTGCGTAGTTTTAAAGATTTAAGCATACAAAGGGACATAGGGACAGAGAAAGCGAATTTGTTTTATATACTATGTAGTGATGATGATAGTGATAAATGCTTAGGAAAATAAGGAAAGCTACATAAAAACCTTTTTGAAGTCGGTGTAGAATAGTTCAGAGGTCTTAAATTGATATTGGCTTAAAGTCTGCGTCTCGGAAACTTTGGAATATTTAAATTAAGCTCAGCTTGTAATTAAAAGGGAAGCTGGCTGCTACTTAGCTGTGGTCTATTTCAATTTAGCAATAATGAAACGTTTTGTTTTGACGTTTCAAATGAGATTAGTAATGTATTCCGAAGTGGTTATGTTATTTTGAATTCAGCGTGTATTGAACGTTGTTCAATTGTTTAAATACAACAAAAAGCAAATTTTTATATTATTATAGATTAGCAATTTCGCGTGTCACAGTGTTATTTAAAACTAAATATTCTAATTTCTATTATATTATATTTGAAGTACTTTCTTGAAGCCATGATGAAAAGTATTAGCTTTATCAAGAATTAACACGTTTTTGAACTTATTGACTAGACTAACACAAACAATGTTTTACACTCAAACTCAATCTTACAGTTTGCCTGTTCAGCTTAAAGATGTTAATTTTAACCATTTTGACAGTAAAAAGGCAAACTATAATGGTCATTATTACGATAGATATAAAAACGAATCTAAAATCCAACCATATAAACCAAACAACGTGAAACGTGAAAACGTGCTTAGCAAACCGAAAAAGCGGCCTTTAAACCCGTCAAAAAGGAACAAAATTGGGGCCACGCTGTCAGGTTCAGTGACACCTTTTATTATCTGTCCCCAGCACGCGGCTTTGTCTGTTAAAATTCAACGTAATTCCGTTATCACGAACTGGCAAAAAGCTTCGCATCGCTTTCAGAACGTCCGGCTGTGAACGTTAATGTCGAAAAAATGTTCGCTCCATTTTTACGTTCGCGCCAATTTTTGTGTGTGATGAGAGACGCGGGTATAATACGTTGAGGTTGATTGATTGTTTATTAAGTACTGGCTTAAACGAACTTGAACTCAAATATCTATTCAATTATATTTCATTACAAGCGCTTTTGAATTGTCAAAATATTGAAAAAATCATAATTTAACATATAATTTACCACTGGTTTGGAAAACAGTTTCTGCAGAAGGCAAGAAACTCTGTAGTAGCCATGTAGTAGCTAATTTTAGGAACTACAGGCAGCGTCGAATGATTTATTTTTAATTTAAAAAGATTCAATGTCTACAAATATATAAATGCTCCAAATAAAATCTAAAAATCATTGGAATCAATCAAATCTTCATTTTTATAAAATTACTAGCAGTCCGCCCGCGGCTTCGCACTTGTTATATTACTAGCTTGTATTATATTGTAGTAGTATTGCGTGAAAGAGTAACAAACATACACACACACATCCATCCTCACAAACTTTCACATTCATAGTACAGGGTGTCTCAAAAGAAAGTTTATATTTTGTGGATGAATAAAAAAAAAAGTAAGCGGTGTATTGAATATAATATGAGTGCCTTGAACGCAATGGACTGCATTTGGACGATATTATTTTTAAGAAATAAATTCCCATATTATGCACTTTAATAATTAAAACATTTTTTCAATACACCGCTTACTTTTTTTTTATTCATCCACAAAATATAAACTTTCTTTTGAGACACCCTGTATTATACTAGGAAGTAGTTTAAAAGTACTTGAAGTATGGCAATATTATTAATTATTATTGTATGAAGTGACCATTTTTGTATAGATTTAGGAATTACTTTCAATTCTAGGTTTTAATTTGCAGCTAGCTAGATATTAGCATAGCTAAAAGCTTTTAAAAGTTCACGCTAGTAATACTGTTCCGAGAAGCTAAACGCAACGTTTGCTGAGTGCAAAGTTTGATTAAAATAATTATTTTAATTATTCTGTAACTGTTTATTTTGCATGATTACAGAAAATATATATTCTTTTTTTTAATTTGAATTAGTCTTTGTACTTAAAAATAATTGCTTTCTTAAAGCCGGCTACTCACGTAACTTCCGCAGGGGCAATATTGGAAACAATCTCAGTTGCATGTCAGTTGGAGCAATTTCAGCTGTTCTCAATTGCCCCTGCTTGCACATACACATCACAATGAAGGAGCCAATTCCAATATTGCCCCTGCTGCAGGTAGGTGAGTAGCCGGTTTTAGATATTTTTGTTTATTTACCGTGGATAGCAGGCAATCAATAACTGTTTTCTTTCAAAGTTAATAAAATCGCTCCGCTAGTCACAACTATTGCAGTCTTACAGCCATTTGAAAAGTTCTATGAAAACCAAATGAGCACTTTTGTGCATACTGTACTGATAACTGACAACATAAATACTGCCTTAAATTCCGAGTTATTTGAACGATGTTTTTACGTTATTTTTTAACTTTCACAAAAATGAATTTTAATTTCAACTATTGTATTGTAGCTTCTAAACGGAAATAACTGAATATTTTAAGTTCTGGTTGCTTATTTAGTGATATCATAATATGATAATCAGTTTCTATGCTGTATATAAACAAATGTATACGAAAATCTCTGTATCAATCGTTGCAATTGTAATTTATTTCGCTCGGCATCTACATGCGAGATTTCATCTCATGCGTTAATAATTACCTAATAATATACAATTATCAACAAAGTACACCTAGCTACCTAGCTACTATTAGTTATTATTCTGTGGCTAAGTCATAAAATGTAAACTCGTGAAAAAAAAAAATTGGTTGCCTGTAAAGTCGGTATACGGGCGAAAGTTTTACGTGACAACGACTTTTTATGTCTGTCTCTCTCGCTCTTAGGCGGGCTAACCATGCCCGCGTGCCTCTTTCGGTGACTCATCGTAACGTTACCGAGCGTTACACTTTTTCATAAGTGACTCCCAGCCGCAACCTAATTTAAGACGTTGTCACGTCAAAAGGCTACAGTGCTACAAGATGCGTAGTTTATTACATACTTTGCTACAAGACGAATAATAAGTAACGCCATCCGATAAAGTATGTATCTTCATAAATTTTCGCGTATTTACGGGCCAGCTGTTGCTGACGTCACAAGTCGATGTCAGCAAGTTAATATTGAATTCTTAATAGCACCCATCTTACTCATTTTATACACCTTTCACATTTTACACACATAAGTAGGTTTGTATACTTACGTTTTTAGTACACCTACTATTACGATGGTATTATATAAACACATAAGTATTAAAGACTGTAAAGACTGATTAAGAGCAAGGTAAGCACTCCTTTTTGGTGATCGACGCAAATGCTCATACAGTTTTTTAGATCCTGAGATAAGCGCTTACAAACGAACAAGTTTTATACAACTGTTAAAACTTTACAATCTATAATATTCAATCTATGTCTTTATTTCCACGGTTAATATAATTTATTTTTATTTAATTATTTTTTTATTACATTGAATTCAGGTGACAGATAATAAAACAGACCCATAATACACTGTATAGATACACGATTCTCTTACCCATATTCCTACCCAACCCACGTAAAATATATTCAGTGTTACAAGAAACTGTTACCGCATCATTTCATCTCGATACAGTGGTATAATGGTGGCTCCAACAATAACTGGATACCGCTTTCTCATTATCCGATTTTTCTTTATATGTTTGTGGTAACAGGGCCGGATTGAGAGTTTTTTTTTGTGGTAGAGCTGAGAAAATATGTGAACTATTTGCTTTTAATATTTAGATTTTAAAGATTTATCAAGAGACACTTACAAATTACTTGTAAATCATTTATCGGATTTTAAACGATTTATTCAATACATAAATTTTTGGGATGTTTTGAAAATGTGACAGTGTGTGAGCCTACGGGCAGACAAATCAGTATTTTAATTTCTGAATGATATTCTATTTATACGGAATAGTTTGAGCTTTATAGGAATTAGGTATGTGTTCATTTTTATGCGAATTTTTTATCAGTAGAGTCTTCTTGCATTTAAAGTCAAGCCTGCACATTACACGTATTATAGTGATACATATATATCTAGTCTTTGTTTTGAGACTTGTCAAATATATGTTTCATAATATCATCACAATCGTATCAACATACGTTATGTTGATATTTGTTTAAAATGTTCCATTTAAAAATATTTTCAACATTTGAATAATCTAGAAATATATTTTAATTAAGTTAAATTATCGACTTGATTTATAGCCACGCGAGTAAGATAAAATAATGAAAGAGGCAGTTATAATCAAATATTTTAATGAGTCTCTTGAAATTTATATCGACAAGGTCGGCGTTTGATATTATGACGAGAATTAACTGAGAATTTTAATCGAATTCTGTTGTATATTGTTTAATATCGGCTTTAATAGTAAATACAATATTGGTTTTCGTATTGTATGAAACAAAACAGAAAATAAGAAAGATTAAAATGAAAAAATTATGACTTACCTATGTGTCGGTATGGTATAGGTAGGACAATATAATATATTATGTGCGTTGTGCGTATGTGTGTTTATTTGTTTCATTGTATTGTTAATGAATTGCACTGCTTAATAAGGGCCTCTATAGTACGATTAGTACGGTTTCAGTTGGTAGAAATGTTAAGCTACTACAAGACTATCTAACAATCGACAAAATACATTTATTGTTTAATTAGCACTAAAGTTATTTAGCTGTTAATTTTAAAAATATTATTATTTATTCTCCATTTTAGCAATACTTACATATAGTTTTACAGATCATTGATTTATATGCGAATATAATTTGGTCACTGAACCTACTGAATCCGGCCCTGGCACTAACATAATAACAGATGGAAGCGACTTTGCACCTTCCGCTGTCGCAATAAGTGACAAATTCGCTCACACAGAAGACGTTTATTATTAAGGTAAAAGAAAATATTTGGTAAGAAAACTCGTACAGAATAGATTGCTTTGCGAACGCTCCGAGAATAGGATTCTTGTAATGATACCGGCATTTATCTTTCTTATGTGGAAAAGGTAAATAATTATAAATAAATTGCTTGGAAGTGAGAAAGTGAAGCGTTTAAATATATTTTGGGGCGGATAACGTGGAGATTTTTTTTATAAAGAAACTAGGTTTCCGCCCGCGGCTTCGCCCGCGCAGTCAATGAAAAACCCGCTTTGTTCCAGTGGGATATCCGGGATTGCGTCATTTTCCCGGAATAAAATGTAGCCTATGTCCTTTCTCGGGTATCAAAATATCTCCATACCAAATTTCATGAAAATTGGTTCAGTAGTTTAGGCGTGATTGAGTAACAGACAGACAGACAAACCCTTTTCAGATTTATGGGTCAGACTTCATCATTGTGAAGCTACACACTATACAGTACACCTGTGTTTGCTTGCACTTAGCCTATATACTGTAACAAGTCGGATAATCCCAAAGATTAATAGTTGGAACCGCTTGCCAGTCGACATTTTGGTTAGAACTTGGTTCACCGCAGGCTTACAATTTAATTCCCTCGGTAAATACGCTTGAAGGTTCTTATTAAAATTAAATGTTATAAATAAATATATACACTTTTAACAGTTTGTGATTTGACTTCTTAAACGAAAAGTAGAAATTAATCTATCTATCGATTTCTGTATGGGTGCCCAAATAATTTAATTTCTATGTAAACAAACAAACAAACAAACAAAAATACTTTATTGTGAATAGACACAGTTGAGCACAACAGGTGGTCTTATCGCTAAGACAGCTATCTCTTCCAGACAACCTGGTGGTCAAGGAAAAACAGTGTAAGTATTCGTTTATGGGCAAGAGGTGCATTTATAAAGTTTAAAATACATAAATAAAATAGTATAAACACAGAGAACATATATACATCCATAATATATCTACATACATATACATACATAAACCTACATACACATACATACATATACATACATAATGATGTTTATGTAAAATGATGATTCAAAAATATTTATTGATGTAGAGTTAAAAGAAACAATCAAGTTTGACTATTAACATTACTAATCAAAATGTTTAAATAAACATTTGAGTTTCCATATTTACATAATAAATATTATGTAAAAGATTAGAGTTCAATTTTGAGTTTCACAAAATCATTCCCGACAATGATACAACCGCTGTATATTGCGCCTCTCAGCTGCACTCATTATTTCATTGTCACAATGATCTTCGCGGATGCTGTTAGAGATAATATACGGGCATTGGACCAATAATATACGTCGATTTTTTATGTTTGTTTCTATGACAGATAAAATATAAAATAATAATGTTGTAGCTGTTACTGTGTATAGAATATTCATAGAAATTATGAAAAATAATGAAGATATCCTACTAATATTATAAATGCGAAATTTTGTGAATTAAATTTCTCACACATATAGAGGGTAACTTGCATTAACACATAGGCTAGGTTTTATTCCGGAAATCCTTTGAAAACGCGGGCGAAGCCGCGGGCGGAAAGCTATAGTATCTTCAAAAATGTGTTAAACTATAGCTTAAACTACAGGTTAAAACTATAGTTTAACACATTTTTTAACTATACTGACTAGGTGTGAGAAGTTTCTAAATAAAAGGTTGGTAATAAAAGAAAAGGAGAAAAATTTACGGAAAACACACGTGTAAACTTTGTACTAAAACTATTTAACAGTTTAGGTTAGTTTTACTGGGAAAATATGGAGAGAAATAAAAAGAGAGGCTTACGAAAGGACATAGAAACTTAAGAAAACAATCTATATACATAATTTTATGTATCGTATTCCATCTTAATCTGTTGAGCCGTTCTGACACAATACACATCCATACAAACTTACGCATTCATATCAAAAGTTTGAAACAAAAGTTATTATCAGTTTCTAGTCTATGATTGCTAGAGTTATAATTACTCCAACTTAGTATTTCACTTATTTTGAATATTACTGTAAGTTTTCATTACTCCAACTTAGCTCACTTAGGTCATAACTTGCAATAAGCGATAATCAAGTAAAGTGTAGCATTTAAGTTACAAGTTGGATTGTTCCGTGACCCGACCTGAATCTAGGTTTCGAATACCTCATGACCTACTTAGATAGTTTTTTTTCGTTTGTCAAGAATTGCTTACAGTTGAGATGATATTTAATCGTTTTGCACGTGGAAATATTTTTGTTTATTAATTACTAGGTATCCGCCCGCGGCTTCGCCCGCGCAGTCAAAGAAAAACCCGCATAGTTACCGTTCCCGTGGGATTTCCGGGATTGCATCATTTTCCCGGGATAAAAAGTAGCCTATGTCCTTTCTCAGGTATCAAAATATCTTCATACCAAATTTCATGAAAATTGGTTCATTAGTTTAGGCGTGATTGAGTAACAGACAGACAGACAGAGTTACTTTCGCATTTAGTTATAATATTAGTATGGATATACTTAGTATGGATTATATTTTTGTTAAAAATTAGTTTGTTTATTAGCTGCTTGTCCCGTTTTTGTTTGAAAAAAGTGTTTTAAATATTAATATTATATAGTAGCTGTGCCGCGCGGATTCACCCACATGTAACCCGCGGACGAATCAGCGGGAAGAATTGAGTATTCCTATAGCTCATGTGTTATTCCACTATCTAAGCTACATCATTGGCAAGTATTATCAAAATCCGTTCCGTGGGTTTCCCGAGAAATAGTTACAAACATACATCCATCCTCAAGAAATTTCGCATAAAAATTCATACAAAATGTTCCAGCCATATTGCATAGCAAGTACATCAACATATATTTCCACATGTATAAGTAATTATTTCGTTTTATCAACTTTCCTTTATACAATTATTGATTTTTTTTATCTTAAAGTGGGACCTTTCTGTTAAAGCACAGGAAAAAAGCTCTCTTAAGTAAGGATTTAAGAGCTTTTTATCAAAGATCAAATCCCACCTTCCTGGTACTAAAGAAGTGTTTCTTATCTTCATTTATACCTACTTATATATTAAAAAGAAGAAATATTTGTATTATACAAAACTAAAAAAAACTCCATTGATTAAAAAAAATAATTAAAAAAGTCTACCGAATAACACAGGCTATATTTTTGTTTCGGGTTTATCTAAGGTAAAAAAAGACGTGTAGCACTCGGGGACTGCCGCGGTAAAGCTATTGCATAGCATGCCTTCAAGCCACACCTCCGAGCCCGTCGGAGTGGGGAGCGTGAGGTTTTTTCGTTACGGAATTTCTCGATTCGGTCCCCGCGCTCAAGGCCCGCATAACTGATAATATTACCGAATTTAAAAAGATCCTGTAACAACATTCGAGATAATGTAGAGTTAATACAGTAAAAAAATGACTGTCCAGTTTTATTGTACTTTTATTCCGTTACGACCGCCTCCTTGGTACAGTGGTTGACGCGTGAGCGTAGAACCGAGGGGTCCTTGGTTCGATTCCCGGTGGAGACGAAGAAAAAAAAATGTCTTTGTCTGGTAGGACACAGAAGGCTAATCACCTACTTGTACCTAAAGGAAATGGATCAGTGAAACAGATATATGCATAATGCATCTGCCCCTTACCCCACTAGGGGACACGGGACACACACACTTTATTCCGATATATAAAGGCATATAATTAAAAGGTTAGGTTAAATCTCACTTATTATTTTGTAATTGGTCCAACAATCCTATCCTTATGATGAACGAAAAATAATCAAGTTCTAGACATTATAGTTATTTGTAGCAAGAGCAACTTGCTACGAACTGCCGACTCTACTCTGAAGAAACTGCTTTCCCAACCAATATTTGTGCGTTATGACGACTCAAAAGCGTCTACAAGAGGCCTAGTTGAATAAATAAATGTGTTTCACGTATATTTTTATCCTGCGAATCGAGTAAAACCGCGGTGTAAAGCTTAGTATAAACATAATGGATAATTTACTAAACGGAGTCGTAATTCGTACAAAAAATTCAACCATCCATTAATCTACCGCTCATTTTACATTCCCCTTCAAAAGCTTTTAAAAGTGAAATTATGAAACGCACAATTTAAAAAGTGCTAAAATAAACCTTGTACCGGATTAATTACTTAACTTTGCCCATAAAACAAAGCGGTAGGTTCCTTTTATTAACTTTATTCTTATCTCTACATTTTTAAACATATATTACAATTTTCTTTAATTTAAAAGAGCATAGTTTAACAGTAATATAAATATACTTACCAAATGTTCGAAATAACAAATTAACCGCGACACGAGCGGCACGTCCGTCCGCTCCAACGTCTGCGCGAGAACTGAACTGAAATACAGAATGCTGAATACAAAATTCAGAAGGCTGTGCCACCCCACTGCAAGTGCTGCATCTCTCCCTTAATTATACATCCTTGTTCAACGGATTTTCGACCTTATCACATTGGATTTCCATCGCAGCTATCAATTAGATCTATCGTTACATCATTCAGGAGAGTCGAGGCGGTGTTATTGCAATACGGTGCATTTTCGCTTGGACGCAGATTAAAGTGTTAAGACTTAGTAAATACAGTCTCACAGTCAAATCACAATCTAGATGTAGGCGTTGAATGTGCTAGATTTTTTAGCGTACTGTTATGAGATAAGACTATTGATTTATACTTAGTGTTTAGGATTTAGGATGTTCTAGGTGTTGTTTTTAAAACAGGGAAGTATAAAGAACGAAATACTTAGAAGTACTTACATGGTGATTATTAGATCTTGTTACAATCGATTGATCTTGGATTGGACCCTGGTAGAGTCTTATAATATTAATGTAGAGAAAGAATAGGTACATAATTTTAATATTGTTTTTACCGGATTTGCTAGCGGTCCGCCCCGGCTTCGCCTGTGGTACGTATTTCGCAATAAAAGGTAGCCTATGTTCTTTCTCAGGGTCTAAAGATTGTATGTGCCAAATTTCATAAAAATCGGTCACAAAAGACAGGCAGACAGAGTTACTTTCGCATTTATAATATTATAGTAGGGATGTATAAAAACTCACTGTAATCGGTCCATCCGTAGAGAACGACGAACAAACATACATATTATAAACAAAGTTGACAAATCGTTCTTAAACTCTATTAGGTAAAGAAAAATCTCCGTAATAAATTATTTTCTTGCAGATTTATTTTATTTAAGCAACATGCCATATTTATTCAAAGGCCTCTAGGGCACTATATCTACTGACAAATGCCGTCGTAACTTTGGTCAATTTGCCTAAATACAATTTAAAGACTAGCTGTCGACTGCGACTATGTCCACGTTGAAGGATTTTATCAAATTCTTTACATAGAGAAACTAAGTAGAGAAAGCTTTATTCATTTATCTAGTATTATAGAGTCTATTATCTATTATCTATTATTATTATTTTGAAAATAGTCAAGACCGATTATTAAAGATGGCCAGGACAAAAAATTAATTAACAAAAATTAATTAATTAACAAAAAATTATTTGATTTCTGATATAAATATATTATGTAGTATTGTTTATAAGTTTAAATCCGAGCAGAGAAGGGGTGACCTCTAGTCAAAGTATAGTTGAAATTATAATATATACTTATAATGTCAGCTATATATAATCGAATTATCTGTGTTGGTGGGTTTAATATTTAATAACTAGTACATATATTCCTAATTTTAATTTATATTAAAATATCGATATGAAAATTATCGATAACCGTGAACATCACTATTGCTTTACGAGTTAGTGTTGTGAAGGTTTACAGCGCATATTTACGACTACCCGCCCTAAAAATCAATTTTAGCCGGTTGTAAAAGTGGAATAAACATTATCTGTATGGAAAATACCGTAAAAAACTTGTGACGTAAGTTTTATGGTAGAAGGCAGGTGAAGCAACAAAACACTGTATGTATTACAAGCTGAATTCTTGGTTTTACTCGTATAAAGTAAAATGTATCATAAAATATGTAGATAAGAGGTAATACTAGAGCCTACTGCCTCTTTGGTACAGTGGTTTACTTATGAGCGTAGAATCACCGGTAAGTCCGATCGTCTACTTACCAATAAACAATTTTCAATGGAAAAATATATCATAGGACTATCTACAAGAATAGATAAATATTTCAGGACAATTTTCAAACATGACACGATCTGATCTCATACTAAGCTTTCGCCTGTGTTATGGAAACCAGATGGCTGATAAACATTCTTAAATATAATTTTAAATAAGTGCAAATAATATAATAATATAAATAGATAATTAACACCCAGATACAGAGCAAGCATCTATGTTCATCACATAGATATTTGGCCTGGGTGGGAATCCCACAACCTCTGTCATGGAAGGCAGGGCCACTACCAACCAAGCCAACCGGCAAGTCAAACTTCATTTGGCCAATAGAGTACCTAATAATATTTATCAAGAATTCATCTAAATTTCTATTCAATATGACGAGAATGTTCTAATATCTAACGGTGATTTAATGGGTCACATTGTTTGAGAAAATCAGCCATATTTGCTTAAGTTAGTTGCTAGCTTTCACTAACTTCAAGATAATAACTTGGTTGGTTCCTGGAAAATTTATGTGGTGAATCGTGAATATTATCATAAATGTTTTTTAATATTATTTAGAAATAGGTAATAATATTTTAATCAAGACATACATGCACAGTATTTTTAATTTAAAATTAATTAATATTATATCGTGTTTCATAAATCGTTTGTGGACAGTAATATTCTTTGGGCGATCACATAAACAAGCTTATTTCATGCTATTTTTTAAATATATTAAAAACTAGCGGTCCGCCCCGGCTTCGCCCGTGGTACATGTTTACGTTTTCTCTCCATAAGAACCATCCTCGTACTTCAAGGAATATAATAAAAAAAGAATTATCGAAATCGGTTCAGCCGTTCTCGAGTTATGCGCTTACCAACACATTTTGCGATTCATTTTTATATTATAGATATTTGAAATCGTGTTTTATTTCGCACAATATGTATCATCGTGTCATCATACCAGTACCTTATTATATTAGTTCAATAATTTGAAAATTTTGTAATTGTAGAGATGTAGAGTCATTACAACACTTCAAATATTTTGAACCATGAATGAATAAATGAAATTTATGAAAAATACTTTATTGTACACCTTATAGAATACATATTACAAACTTAACAATATAATAAATAACAAAAAATAACAATGTACAGTAGGTGGCCTTATCGCTGGCAGCGATCTCTACCGGGCAACCCAGAAAAGACGAGGAAAATAAATGAGTCAATAACATGGTGGTGCAAAATAAATGAAAGTGCCGGAATAATAATTTTATCCATAGTAATATTATAAATGCGAAAGTAACTCTGTCTGTGTGTCTGTTACTCAATCGCCCCTTAACTACTGAACCATGAAATTTGGTATAGAGATATTTTGATACCCGAAAAAGGACATAGGCTATACTTTTTACCCCGGGACATAGGATAGGTTTTATCCCGGAAATCCCACGGGAACGGGGACTATGCGGGTTTTTCTTTGACTGCGCGGGCGATGCCGCGGGTAGAAAGCTAGTCTTAATATATATAAATCTCGTGTCACAATGTTTGTCTTCAATGGACTCCTAAACCACTTAACCGATTATAATAAAATTCGCACACCATGTGCAGTTTGATCCAACTTGAGAGATAGGATAGGTTTTATCCTGGAAATCCCTCGGGAACGGAAACTATGCGGGTTTTTCTTTAAAACGCGGGCGAAGCCGCGGGCGGAAAGCTATCTTATCTTCTTATCTTATCTTATCTTAATATATATAAATCTCGTGTCACAATGTTTGTCCTCAATGGACTCCTAAACCACTTAACCGATTATAATAAAATTCGCACACCATGTGCAGTTCGATCCAACTTGAGAGATAGGATAGTTTAAACATGTAGGTACCACGGGCGAAGCCGGGGCGGACCACTAGTAATATATATAAATCTCGTGTCACAATGTTTGTCCTCAATGGACTCCTAAACCACTTAACCGATTATAATAAAATTCGCACACCATGTGCAGTTTGATCCAACTTGAGAGATAGGATAGGTTTTATCCTGGAAATCCCTCGGGAACGGAAACTATGCGGGTTTTTCTTTAAAACGCGGGCGAAGCCGCGGGCGGAAAGCTAGTTGTATATATATTATAGACATAGCAGTGGTGGCTCAGTGGTGAGACCTCGGACTTTGAATCGATAAGTCCGGGGTTCGAGACCAGGCGAGCGCGCAGGAAATAAATTGATTTTTCAATTTATCTGCGCATGTTGTAATGTAACATCACCACTGCTCGAACGGTGAAGGAAAACATCGTGAGGAAACCGACATGTCGAAGAAATAAAAAGTTCGACGACATGTGTCATCCGCCAACATGCACTTGGCCAGCGTGGTGGATTATGGCCTGTACCCTCATAGGAGGCCCGTGTCCCAGCAGTGGGAACGTATATGGGCTGATGATGATGATGATGATGATGATGATGATATAACCATATTTTTGATCTCATATTAGTTTACATTTAAGTTTACCTAGAAATAGCACTTTTCAAATGTTATCAGTCTAGTTAGCATTTCACCGTTCACCGGTTCTCTTTTGGTGAATTTAATATTAAAGTTTCAAACTTTATATATGACAAACTACGGAAAACTTGCAACGAGTGATCAATTTATTTTATGTAAATCAATGTTGAAAAATTAATATTAAAACTTTGTAATTTGTAGTTACAAACCATGAAAATAAAAAATAATACTACTAGTATTGTAATACTAGCGGTCCGCCCCGGCTTCGCCCGTGGTACATATTTCGCAATAAAAGGCAGCCTATGTTCTTTCTATCTAAAGATTGTCTGTGCCAAATTTCATCAAAATCGATCCAGTAATTTATGCGTGAAAACCATACAAACATACAAACCTTTCCTCTTTATAATATAAGTATAGAAATATATTATTATCTGTGATAATACTTAACAAGACTTAATAGATAACGATTAAAAATCGTAGAAAAATATTGATGCTCTAGGCCTCTAGGTAGAGAGAAAATATCAATATACTAGCTGTGCCCCGCTGTTTAACCCGCAGTAGGTACTCCGCTCCTGTTGGTGATGCGTGAGCGTGATGATACAGCCTATCCTTCCTCGATAAATGGGCTAACTACACTGAAATAAATTTAAAAATCGGACCAGTCCGAGAGTGAGATTAGCGCGCTCAAACAAACAAACTCTTCAGCCTTATAATATTATGAATAGATTTTGGGATATATATCATCGAATGAAAAAGTATGGAAATTTATCTATATTGTTAATGCAAAGCTACACATTTTTAAACAATCATTTGCTCTTGTTCATGTCGTTGTTGATTTTTAAAAGAGCCATCTTTTGGCGTCGCGTCGGCATAAGTCATATTATGATATTCGCAATCTACAGCTGTGCCTTCTAAATAAAACTGTTCAGATTTCTAGATCGTTAAATAGATGGCACTTAATTTATCTAAATACATTGTTATCTAATAAATAAAGTTTTTTAAGCAAATTCTTGTATAACAAGTTATTTTCTGCATGTATTATAAAGATAAATAAGAAAATTATTCAATTTTGTATGCGTGAAGTACTGGTACATAGATTTTTCTAATCTTTCATTATACTTATGTGATAGCATAGTGTGACAATATCCTTTGAAAATCCAACACAAAAATATTACTTTCATTTCGAACCAATCCTTACATTAGCACGCCCATATTTAAACGAACTCATTATCTTAATATTTTCAGTAGGTACTGCAGATTTGTGAGAAAATCGATCAGTGAAACAGATGTACAATGTAATTGCCCGATACAAAGCAAGGGTACACGGGAATTCACTTTTTATGTACATAATAGGTATGTTTGATGTTAGTACCTATATCGAGTATAATAGATATATGCCGTGGCCTTTATGTTTAGGAAAAGTAATTTTATTACAAAATAATAATAAAACTATAAATTAATATATATCTTAATATATATAAATCTCGTGTCACAATGTTTGTCCTCAATGGACTCCTAAACCACTTAACCGATTATAATAAAATTCGCACACCATGTGCAGTTCGATCCAACTTGAGAGATAGGATAGTTTAAATCTCAAATGGTTTTAGAGAAAGCGGGCGAAGCCGCGGGCGGTAAGCTAGTAATATATAATATAAATCTCGTGTCACAATGTTTGTCCTCAATGGACTCCTAAACCACTTAACCGATTATAATAAAATTCGCACACCATGTGCAGTTAGATCCAACTTGAGAGATAGGATAGTTTAAATCTCAAATCGTTTTAGAAAATGCGGGCGAAGCCGCGGGCGGTAAGCTAGTATTATATAATTAGTTAAATCATGTTATCGTTATGTGTAAGTAGATAATGTTTTTTGTTACGTAAATAAATTATTTTAAATGCAGTAACCTGTTAAGTATGTTTTCTTTAAAACGGAGAATTTTAATTAGAGACTTTAAAGCGTGTTTTTGAGATTTTTTTACTCGAGTAAAAGAGTGAAAAACAAATTACTTATCTAGAAATGAAAAATAATAAATAAAAATTGTAATGGCAATTTGCCAAAGGCAGTCTATTGTGCTGGTTTGTATGCGTCATGCGTGTGAGTTACAAAAATTTATCATGTTTCTACTTTTTTATATCTAGATAGGAATTATCTTAGGGAATTATCTATACGCAATACCTTGTTTTTGTTGGTTTATTAAATTCCAATTTACTTGTTGACAAACAAATTATTAAATGTCAAATGAATACGGTTTTTTTAATCTATGTTCCAATCTTATTTGGCTTTTTCGAAGTACCTACCTACTTAATATATATCTTTAAAAAATATTTTTTGAAATAATAATTAAAATGTAGACCGTATGAAACATTACGATGAATGTATATAAATGTTTTAATAAACTATATAATATTTATTATATTGTAAATAATATTTTATTTTGATTCAATTAAAAAAATCCGCTATGTGTCTATTATAATAATATACTTGCATTCAGTACATAGGTATTTGAAATCCGCAAAAAATTAAAAAAAAAGTTAGTTGCTGCTAACAAATACCGTTGAACTTTGAATTATTTATCAAACACACCTATTTAATTACAAAAAAAGTAATAAAAGTTCATTATCATCTAATTTGAAAGACAATCTTTAGTAAGTTCCTGCATTTTATATCAAAGTAATGTCTCAGGCATTGACCTAGTAAGCGACCTTGATAAAATAATGGAAAAATTTTTGTTCGTTGGCAAAAGAGATCCTTTCGTTATTTAACCTGTATAATTATATTTATACTTACAGATTAGATTTTATGATTGACTATATTTTGTAGTAGTTAAATCGAATTTTACAGTAGATATCCAATTTTATGTATCTCAATTCCATAATACTCGGGTACTATCATAAGTAAGGTACCCGGTCCTTTGGAAGGCTTACGTGGGGACACGGATCCAACACGCAGAGGCCCTTTCGAGAACTTTACTGTGTTGTGGGACACCAGCCGCAGCCTGCCCATGACTGCACTATAGATAGAGCCCTGCCCTGCGAGATACAGCCCTGGGCAGTCCGCGGCCAATGTAGGACTATTGCAAGATAAGGAGACAAAGAAACATATCCAATTTTATTATTATTATTTTTAGCGGATAACGGAGCAGGTGGGTCACCTAGTGAGGTAATCACCACCGCCCATGAGCACTCATAAAGTTACCTTTGTGAGGCTGTTGCCTGTTACCGACTGTCGAAATAAGGCTCTCAAAAAACTAATTAGCAATATAATTAAATAAACAATTCTATTATTTGTCTCTATTTCATAACAAAACATTATTAAGATTAATTTTGCGGAATCATTTACCGCAAAACAAATTTCTATGCGTGTTTTTTTATTATTTTAGAATCAATGCAATACAAGGGTATCTTATAGCATAAAAAAAGGTTGTGTCTAACAGATAGCATGCGTAGACGTAACATATAATATACTAACTGCACCCGCGGTTTCACCCGCGTGGCATCTCTCTAAGAACTAAGACCAACAGTTGGATGACATAAAGGTAGCCTTTATATAGCCCATTTATCGAAAGAATTTTTCAAATCGGACCAGTAGCGCGTTAAAACAAACAAACAAACTCTTCAGCTTTATAATATTAGTATAGATATAATCGATTACTGTATTAACGCTAAAATACGTTTCTTAAAGTACTTGTATAAAATACTTATAGCATAAGTAAATCAAAATATTAAATTTCCTATAATTTTGTTTGTAAAAAGTTAGAGGCATATTATATTAATACATTGCAATGCGTTAATGTTCAATTAATAACGTACAAAGTAATATAAATAATTATAATCTTCATTGATTAATGAATAATTAATTATAGCGGACTATAGAACACTCTCTGACGCCATCCGAATATTTCTCGAAACATCTGACAAAAAAAAGAATATATAAGCTCTTAAAATAACCCGACGTATACCATTACAAGTTTCAACTTCAGTCAAGTCTGTATGCTACAGCCATGATCATAGAAATGATTCAATTAATCTTCCTCATCGCTATATATAGAGCATATCAAAAACGTAACTATGCTTTGTATCATTCAAAAAAGAAACTTCGAGAAAAAACTGTTTTAATAACCGGAGGCACGACTGGTATTGGCTTAGAGATAGCGAAAGATCTTGCTAAAAGAGAAGCTACAGTTATAATCGCCTGTCCTTTTGAGAACGAGGGGCTAAAAGCGCGGCAGAAAATTCTAGAACATTCCAGAAACTCTGAAGTTATATACAAGCATCTTGATCTAGCTTCTCTAGAATCTATACGACAATTTGCAGACGAAGTTTTGGAAAAAGAAAAAAGACTGGACATTCTTATTAACAACGCCGGAGTGTGTATGGTAGATGATTACCTCACGAAAGATGGCATGAGTTTTCTGATGCAAGTGAATTTTTATGGCCATTTTCTACTGACTCTTCTCTTGCTTCCATTATTAAAAAGGACAGGAACAGAAGAAGATCCAGCAAGGATTATCAACATGTCTTCTCTTTCTCATAGAAGAGGGAGTACCAACATTGAAAATTACAATAAGATTGGCCACTGGACATTTACCTACTTCAATAGTAAGCTCAGTTTAGTTCTTTTTTCCCGTGAATTGAAAAAGAAACTAAAGAAATTTAACGTAGTTATCAACTGTGCGGACCCTGGCATTGTATCAACTGCGATTTATGATAACACAAGTAATATTTTTGCTCATATATTCGTATATATCATGTTGTTGTTTTCGAGAACGCCTCTAGAAGGCGCTCAGACAGCTATATTTCTGGCTGTTGATGATGTTGGTTGTGTGACTGGAAAATACTTCGCAAATTGTAAGCAAGTGGACGCTAGTCACAAAGCATTTGATGAAACTTGTGCAATGAAGCTGTGGAACCAATCTGTGGAACTGGTGGGGTTAAGTAAGGAAGAATTACGTGCTATATTTGAGGTGTAATAATAGTTAGTTTTGGTAATTCCTGCTCTTTAGGAATAATGTGATTAGTACTACTTTAGCATCTGATGGAAATTTCGCGTTATTTTATTTTATTTATGTGTTTGTCTGTGGAATTATTTAAAATTGTATAGATGAGGTGTGAAATGAGCTGGCTTTTAAGGTATTTATGTTAGAAATAGAAGCAGAAAACTCGCTTTACCTAATTGGAAATAATTAATGTTATGATGTGGCTAACAGTGATTTTATTATGTAACAAGTTTTGGACATCTACACTGGAATCTGTAAGATAAATACGAAAAAAAAACTGTATGACACACCATGTATTAGTGTAAAGAATGATCGTTATTCATTACTACCTTTCCGCCTGCGGCTTCGCCCGCGTTTTCAAAGAAACCCTCTATATGTGTGCTAAATAACAATGTAATCGGTTCAGTAGTATTTGCGTGAAAGAGTAACAAACACACACACACCCATCCTCACAAACTTTCGCATTTATAATATTAGTAGGACCTAAGAGTAGGACAATAAAACGAAGATATGTAATCTGTATTAACAAGACGTTTTTTATTAAAAAAAAAAGTTAATGCATTCATTATTTCATATTATATAAAGGTATCAATTAGAGGGGGTCATAAAAAAACCACTGTGTTGTTTATCTGAATATGCAAATAATGTTATTTATAAATTAAAAGATATATATTTAATTATCAAATATCAAAAGTCAAGATGCAAATCGATATTTAATTGACACTGGCGGTTCGCCCCGGCTTCGCCGTGGTACATGTTTACGCTTCCTTTCAATAAGAACCATCCTCGTAGGTACCTCAAAGAATAAAACAATAAACGAAATCGGTTCAGCCGTTCTCGAGTTTTGCGCTCACCGGCATAATATTATGTGAGCGGAAATCTCGATTTATTTTTCAATTTTGTTTTGTAGTTTTGTAGAAATAATAAAAAAATCCAATTAATAAAATATATTATTTTAAGAGAAAAGATTTTTTATTTGTTTGTACCAGAAAAGCTAAGAAGCTTCTAGATAACTGCATCGTGTCGGAATGAAATATTACCTATGTTGTTATTTCGTGCTAGTCCGGTCGTAAGTGGCTTGTGTATTAACATAATAAAATCAAATCAATGTTTTTATATTTTTAGTTTTATAGCATTCAAATGCCATAGATAGCATGCAAATTATATAAATCAGTCTTTAAGAAAAATGTTAAAGTACCTATATATAAAATTCACTAGGATCACATGGCATCACGGGTGGCTAAGTCACGAATGATCAAGCGTCGCCCCAAGGTCGCCCCGGTAGGGCAGAAGACGTCGCGTGGGTACGAATCCCGCCTCATGTTCGAATTTTTTTATTCTTTAAAAATTTATGTAATACAATCAAATTATACATATTGAATATTTAGTATTTTTTTTCTTTGATCATTGTAGGTTAGTTTGACAGTGGAATCAATAAAAAACCAATAAAAATAATATTATGTAATACAATTTATTTACAACCTCTACACAAATTCACACACATTAACAAACATTAGGTACTATTTATAAATTTTTGATAATCTTACTTATTATTTAATTTTACGTATATTACTCACTCACTTTATAATATTATAAAGCTGTAGAGTTTGTTTGTTTGCACGCGAAAATCTCAGGAACTACTGGTAAGATTTCAAAAATACCATAGCCCATTTGTTCAGGAAGGCTATAATATATCATCATGGTAAGAGCGAAGCCACGTGGATTAAACCGCAGGGCGCAGCTAGTGACTCTTATTTCAATATCTGCTTCGTGGACAACATACAGGGTCCTGGTGCCGGGTCTTGTTATTACGCTAATTTTACATAGAATATATAATACATTCACAATCAAGTATAAGGCCGGTTGCAGAGCTTCACCGACCATCAGTGCGTACTGCGTACGTCAGTCTCGCTTGTCAAATGTATGGAAATACGCGTGCGTATGGTCGGTCTAGCTATGAACCTGTGCTATGAACGGTTTTATGAATTTCCATACATATGACAAGCGCGACTGATGTACACACTGATGGTCGGTGAAGCTCAGCAACCGGCTCAAAGGCCTATTCAAACTAAAGCGGTTTCCGCTACCGTCGTGCGGTGCGGTATCCCGATCGGTACACGATTAGTCTCTATTAATATTAGATATACTAAGTTTGAATAGGCCTTAATACTTTACATTACCTGCATACATTATTTGTCTATAAATTTTCAAAATGATTAGATACCTATAGCTAATTAAGTGATATTTAACATCGTTTCATAAATATTTCTAATTCTATTATTATTTATATTCAAACACTTGTAATAGTGGGTCGCCATTTTTTTACATGTTTAATAATAAAAACCGGCCAAGTGCGAGTCGGGCTCGCGCACAAAGGGTTCCGTAGCAGCAAATATAATAAACTTATTATGTCAATTTATACACCTGGTGAATGGAGCCTAAACTCTCCCGATATTTTGCCTTGTACTTTTATGTATGAATATTAATATTAATGGCGTATTGCTTGAATAAGCTAATATTTCTCGTAAAAAGTACCTACATTATAAAGATTTTATATCATCGCGGATTTTTAAAGGTGTACAATTATACTGTAGTATATTTTTTGATCTATCTTATAAGGTTCAGCCATCGTTTTCAGTGTAAGCACAATAACTTAACCAAAATTACAGTTAAATCAACCTATCTCAAAAACTATAAGAGATACTTTGATCAAACCAAAAATCGTTGAAAGAGTTAATTAGCATGCATCACCTCTATTTTTTTTAGAATTTTATACCCCGTAGTTATAAAAATAGAGGGGGGGGGGACATACTTTTTACGACTTTGAGAGCTGATATCTCAAAAACCGTTCACTTTAAGAAAAATGTTTTTTAGAAAACTTTATATCATTTTAAAAGACCTTTCCATTGATACCCCACACGGGTATGTACATCGAAAAAAAAAATTTCATCCCTCAGTTACATGTATGGGGGGCCCCACCCCCAATTCTTTTTTAGGGTTCCGTAGCCAAAATGGCAAAAACGGAACCCTTATAGTTTCGTCATGTCCGTCTGTCCGTCTGTCCGTCTGTCCGTCTGTCACAGCCGATTTACTCGGAAACTATAAGTACTGCAGTGATGAAATTTGATGGGAATATGTGTTGTATGAACCGCTACAAAAATATGACACTAAATAGTAAAAAAAAGAATTGGGGGTGGGGCCCCCCATACATGTAACTGAGGGATGAAATTTTTTTTTTCGATGTACATACCCGTGTGGGGTATCAATGGAAAGGTCTTTTAAAATGATATAAAGTTTTCTAAAAAACATTTTTCTTAAAGTGAACGGTTTTTGAGATATCAGCTCTCAAAGTCGTAAAAAGTATGTCCCCCCCCCTCTATTTTTATAACTACGGGGTATAAAATTCTAAAAAAAATAGAGGTGATGCATGCTAATTAACTCTTTCAACGATTTTTGGTTTGATCAAAGTATCTCTTATAGTTTTTGAGATAGGTTGATTTAACTGTAATTTTGGTTAAGTTATTGTGCTTACACTGAAAACGATGGCTGAACCTTATAAGATAGATCAAAAAATATACTACAGTATAATTGTACACCTTTAAAAATCCGCGATGATATAAAATCTTTATAATGTAGGTACTTTTTACGAGAAATATTAGCTTATTCAAGCAATACGCCATTAATATTAATATTCATACATAAAAGTACAAGGCAAAATATCGGGAGAGTTTAGGCTCCATTCACCAGGTGTATAAATTGACATAATAAGTTTATTATATTTGCTGCTACGGAACCCTTTGTGCGCGAGCCCGACTCGCACTTGGCCGGTTTTTATTTTACTATTTAGTGTCATATTTTTGTAGCGGTTCATACAACACATATTCCCATCAAATTTCATCACTGTAGTACTTATAGTTTCCGAGTAAATCGGCTGTGACAGACGGACAGACGGACAGACGGACAGACGGACATGACGAAACTATAAGGGTTCCGTTTTTGCCATTTTGGCTACGGAACCCTAAAAATACTTACAAGCTAAATCGCCATCTAATATATGTCCTAACAAACCGAAATACAAATATTTTCTGTATCTTATAATTATTATGCATTAATATAATAGTAAAAAATATAAGTTTTAGACTAGGTTGTCGCCGTTAGGTGAGAGCTTACGAGTCGTATCTCTGGAATTGTATCAATATAACCAAGTAGGTTGTGACCGCACCAAATACCTGAAAGAAACGTTTGATATTATTATCATACTAGCTTACCGCCCGCGGCTTCGCCCGCTTTGTCTAAAACCTAATAAATTATATACTAAAACCTTCCTCTTGAATCACTCTATCTATTAAACCGCATCGAAATCCGTTGCGTAGTTTTAAAGATTTAAGCATGCAAATGGTCATAGGGATTATAGTAGGGGAGCCCAAGAGGGGATTTTGGGATTTACTCGAGCGCGTCAGATTACTATAAGGGACGGTACCTTAGCTATTCATTAGTACCTCTAGTCAATATGAGCAGTTATGGTTGGTGGGTGCGCTCAGGGGCCCCGCTGGAAAATTTGAATAATCCATAATTCCCTAAGGTTGAGCTCGAATCGTCAGATTAGCGAAATGGGGACTTCTTATATTGTAATTAACCCCCCATATATTAATCTGACGCGCTCGAATAATATTACTTTAATTTTTTACCCTTTCTTCATAGCGATTAAATCGCCACTTAAATCGTCAGATTAACGTATACTATTTTTCAGTGACGTCCTGGAGCATGCAAAATATCAATATCTAACGCGCTTGAGTATTTCCAAGCCAATTTTTTTCTTTTTTAAATTAAAAAAAAATCAAAAAACCCTTCCCGACCGCTAAAAGTGAAAACATTATAGGACCTTTTTTTCTCGCTATGGTCTAATCTACCAATTCTAATAGGTTCCCGTGACGCTCGAGTAAATCCACATTTAGCATCCTGGGCTCCCCTACTATTAGGGACATAGGGACAGAGAAAGCGACTTTGTTTTATACTATGTAGTGATTATTGTAAAGATAAGCATGTATCACCGTGTTATAACTAGCGAGATTATAAACTATGAACTATCCAAGCCATTTAATAATTTAACGCATGAAAATTAAAATGAGAGTGAGCGTGAACGGGAGAGTGAGAATGAGAGTGAGAGAGTGAGAGTGAGAGAGTAACAATGAGAATGAAAATAAAAGTGAAAATGAAAATAGATATAGGGCCATCATAGGGAAGTGGTTCTATCCCTAGATCGAAAACTGTCCGCCTCATTATTGGGTGATCAAATGTAAAATGACTAGGCTCACAGAAGCGACAAGCGGTCGTCCCAAAGTACACAATCCCATGGGCGAGTAGCACACAGACTGCAGCATCAGCTGTCGCGCGAAGAGATCCAATCGTGATGGAAGCGTGCCCGTGGACGGTGTAGCCCGCATCAGACGACACACCAGCTCTTCTGTTCTTTTGCCCTGGTAAATAATAAATTAAAGAGCTAGTTATATTTGCCGGTTTGTGTTATGGCAATGGTGTTATAATGTCTGACACGACTGTATATTGTCTCCATTTTTACATTTGATAATAATTTTTTAAGCAATTATAAAATCTACCTTGATGAATTCAGTTTACAACTTCAACATTAACATTGTAATTAGAATTAATATTGAGAAGAATTTTTAATATCTACTTTAAAAATTAAGCTTAAATTATTATTTACTACAGGATCTGAAAGCAGTTTCTTTAGAGAATTTTCTTGAAAAATTTCAACAAGTTATTAATTATCACATTAATCTTAATAAGGGTCTATCTACACACTATAAATACCTCAGTGATAGTATAATGACAGGGCTCCACTACAACAAACATTCTCAACACGTGCGTCGCACACCAGAGAAATTGTAGTACCAAGAAGTGGATTCGATGCGTTGATATTACTGAAAAGAAAAACAAGATAAACTTTAAATAATAATCTCTTTTCATAAATAAAAATGTAGAAGTTTCTTATAAATTACCATTAATTTATGCTTATTTACCTAATTGTTACTATAAAATTTTTGCCTTACTAACTGTTTTCATAGCCTCATAGGCGCATGTTCTCCGAAAAATATGTGACGGTTATATCAAGCAATGTACTACTTACTGATCTCCATAATAAAGAAGTACGGTGTCACAATCAAGTGCAGCAGCGTAGATATAAGGATGATAACAAGAGGAAGGCCATAGCTGTGTTCTATTCTGTGCACAACTTCACATAATGCTCCATGAAGGAGGGCGAGCCGGCGTATCGCTTCACATGGTCCTACTACGAGTTTTGCTTCACCATTTACTGGAAGAATAAATTTTTTGTACTTAAGTAAAAATATGGAAAATCATTAGTTAAATACGCAGTCGTGATACAGATAAAGAAAAAAGATACAAAATGTTGATTCAAATTTGTGTTTAGACTTCAGCATTGATTTTAGAGTGGTTCAAAATTTTCCAATATTCAGTCAGAAATGGACAAAATCTAAACAAGACAAACCGGAATTAGTACTATCTTTTAAATTGAAAAAATACATCAAAATCGGTTCACCCAGTCGAAAGGTGACATACAAAAAAAAAGTTGAATTGATAACCTCCTCTTTTATTGAAGTTGACTGGAAACATAAGTTTGTATTATAATAAAATGTAAGTATAAGGCTGGTTGCAGAGCTTCACCGACCATCAGTGCGTACGTCAATCGCGCTTGTCATATGTATGGAAATACGCGTGCGTATGGTCAGTCTAGCTATGAACGGTTTTATGAATTTCCATACATATGACAAGCGCGACTGACGTACGCACTGATGGTCGGTGAAGCTCTGCAACCGGCCAAAAAATACCTCCTTTCCGTATAATAACTTCATGTCCTTTAGCAGTGAGCGGTAAACAGTCGACCAGTAAACTCAGATTGTGGGCTCGACGCGACTCAGGCGCAACGCGTATTGCAAATATGTTTAGTGGCGATTGTTCTTGGATTTTTTCAACTGAAAAATAATTTTGTATTGTTAATTGATTTTATTAATAAATTGTATTGCAAAATTTTAATGGATTCACTGCATCTGACTCTTAAAAGAGAACAGAGAAAAGTATATATTAAAAAAGTCGACCATTCTACGCTTTTCTTGATGTTAACTTAAAATTTTAAAAGTTATCATATCCTGAAAATTTATAATAAATACATTTTAAGTAAGAGTCATCAAAATAAAAATTTCTGGTTGCAGCCTAATGAACTTTTTAATTCAAACAATTTCTTTATACAAAATTGCCACCCTTCTAAAAATTGAATTGAATCTATATTATTATGTCGTTAAAAGGTTTGGTATGTTAAATATAATAACTACTAATACCCTTGTATTAATAAAGAATACCAACCAGGTAAATTAATATGCTTCGCCGTGAGCGCTAACGCATCGTTTACCGCTTGGAAACGTGCGCGAACCGACAGCGCGGTGAACGCGAACTGAAGCTCCAGGACGATCACCACGTACCAGAGCAGGTAGAACCCTATGTAGTTGGTCACTACGTCCCCTGGGAAGGTCAGAGTATAGTGGTCAATTAAGAAAAAGAGAAACTTACATTGGTTAATAAACAATAAAGATTTGATAGAGATAAATGATAGATTATAATTCGCATCTTGTAAAAGTGGAATCACCTAATGATGATTTAATTAATTTGTAAAGAGCTGCTTTGACTTGGTGGGTTTTTCTATGTTGCTTTGGCGATTGAATCTGCTTTCAAAATCATAACATTTATTAACTAAACATTTTATTACAGTAAGTAAAATTGTATTTGGTACCACAAAAATTCACATCACTTAGTATTTTATCTACAGCACAATATTGAACAAAAATCTGTATCTGCAAAAAAAATATTCCACTCACATTGTCTATCCAGTTTTCTGGCTTGCAGCGCATAGAAGCAGAAGTCATCAGCAACGAGCAGTGTGAAGAAAATCAAAATGGCCAGCAGCAAGGCGCAAAGCTTGCGCTCCGTGGCTTTGGAGTACTGCGCTCCTATGCTTTCATCCACCTGTTGTAACAATTGAACTACACGAGGATGGATTATGATTATAGATACCCTTATCGTAAGGAGTAAAATAGCAGATCCAATCGTGTCCAGTAGTCCAGTACCATGTTGCAAAAGGGGATTTTCTGTGTTTTCGTCTTGCCGCGTTGCCAAAATAAAAGGTACAATTTGTACAAGGGAGTGCACTAAACTAACCTACCAAAATGGAATAATACTCACAGCAGCCACACTATCCATAAAGCTGATCATGCTCCTCATCCTCCTGGGCGCCTGGTACACGCCAGCCCCCGCAGTCACGGCCACCACGAGCACGTCACAAGTTGACACAAACTGCGACATGCGAGAGGACATGCGCACTGACAGCTCCAAACCGACGTTGATCTCCGCGCAGAGACCACATATCGTGAATATTACTAGAATACTTAATTGATTATTTAATTCGCCTACTGAGCTACACAGTTTATATGATATACCTTCTATGCACTACATGATGGAGAAGTTTCTAACGTCGCATTAAGAAGTTAGTAGATCTTTGATTTGCTAATACAATTTATTAAAAGTCTCCTGAACAAGGGACCACTGGCTGAGCATAGAACTAGATGAACTATTTAACTAATAAATCATTTTAGGTACCTACCCCACAATTCTTATTAAACAATGTAGGTGTCTTTGAATTTATACATAACATCATTTCATAACATAATGAGTCATTGGGAACCGAAAAATGTTACGATAATTTTATGAAAAATAAATAGACAAAACTCACCTAGTACAGTCACCAGTATATAGCTGTAGATGCACATCCCATTTGATATCCTGACCGTGAAGCCATTTCCTCGAGGCTCGAAGCGAAGCGGCGCCAGACCGAAGAAACTAGACACCTAAATAGTATTTATTGTAAATATAATTATTTTATTATTAATGTCTTCTTATTAATATATATCTATCCCTACTAATATTACAAAATTAAATGCGAAAGTATCTTTCTTCTTACATTGTTCATTGAGTTCTTATATTGTATATGTATCATATTATTTTGGATGATAAAATTATTGATTGATTGATTGATCTTTGTCTGTCAGTCTATCTCTTCTTCACGCCTAAACCCCTGAACCGATTTTGATTTGAAAAGCAATTTTCTTAAATATTCTGTGAGTCATCTCAATATTTCAGCACGTACCTACACATATTATTACTGTAAAAACGAATTATGAAAATTATTCGATCTAAAGCAAACAATATTCAAACTAGATGGACGACTACGCGATTAAGAAAATACTACAAGTTACAAGTTAAAAATATTGTCACTAAGAAAATACTACAAGTTACAAGTTAAAAATATAATCAGTACATACCCTGAGTATAAAAGCATGAGCTCCTCCAACGATGCAGTTCATCACATTGTCTTCAGCAAACTCAGATTCACCAACTGGTGGTGACGTATCACCATCTACTTCTTCAGCACCTAGAAACCAATACGTATGTAAGTGTTGTATACTAATAGAATGTGTATCGGTACAAGTAAATGTATTTTCTTTAATCTTTATTTCTTTCCTTGTTTCGATTTCCAATCTATATATATAAAACTCAAAGGTGACTGATATAGTGATCTATCAACGCACAGCCCAAACCACTGGACGTATCGGGCTGAAATTTGGCATGCAGGTAGATGTCATAACGTAGGCGTCCCCTAAGAAAGGATTTCCCGAAATTCTTGCGGGAACGGGGAAAAACGGGGATGCACGTACAAAGTCGTGGGCGGAAGCTAGTATCAGATAAATTCGTAGGAAACACTATCGGATTAAAAGGATAGAAGGTATGTAAAAAAACATTTTTTGGTCTCCAGAAAAAATAGGATCGAATCTGCCAGCATTTATCTAAAGAAGGACATAAGCATTATTTACTTGGAACTTTTATAGTGCTCCGCGGTTTCACCCGTATTTTTCCGCTCCCGTTGGTCTTAGCGTGATGATATAATATAGCAATAGCCTTTCTCTATAAATGGGCAATCTAACACCGAAAGAATTTTTCAAATCGGACCAGTAGTTCCTGAGATTAGCGTGTTCAAACACACATTCTTTATAATATTATAAGTATAGATTATTTATTTGGAAATTTTATAAGAATATAAGGCTGGTTGCAGAGCTTGACCGACCGTCAGTGCGTACGTCAGTCGCGCTTGTCATATGTATGGAAATTCATAAAACCTTTCATAGCTAGACCGACCATACGCACGCGTATTGTCATGCGCATTAGTGTCATAGTCATACAATTAGGCTGGTTGCAGAGCTTGACCGACCGTCAGTGCGTACGTCAGTCGCGCTTGTCATATGTATGGAAATTCATAAAACCTTTCATAGCTAGACCGACCATACGCACGCGTATTGTCATGCGCATTAGTGTAAAGTCATACAATTGTTGATGCGTATCGTCAGGACCAACGGTACGCACTGACGGTCGGTCACGCTCTGCAACCAGCGTTATTGTTGATGCGTATTGTCAGGACCGACGGTACGCACTGACGGTCGGTCAAGCTCTGCAACCAGCCTAACTAATAAACACGACACACGTGAACAAAGCCGCAAGTCTCAGTTGATATAAGTACGTAGGTATAAACCAGTATAAACAAACCAATAAACGATTATGATGTATCGTTTAATATATTATCCCCTCCAATTAAACTTCTATAAAGTTGTAAAATTGATCGATGTTATATTGCTTTCACCTGTTGCAATCTACAGAAAGTTTTATTTACTTTTAATCTATACTAATACTATTATAGATATTTTTGAAGTGAAACTCTTTAGGCGCGTTGAGAGTAAAATTTCAAGAACACGTCATGGCAATACCGTCACGTCATGGAGTAAGGCGACGAATTTGGTAGGTATCTTTGAATCTTGCCAAAAAAGTTTCACTTCTCAGTTCTGACATGTGTGCTGACACGCTCTTTTTTTGAACTGTATACTATAAAAATTATTTTACGACACCAACTCACAAAAACGATGCCAAAGAACTGTCTGGTTTTTAAGCATTTCGTACATTTTCGTATTTTATCAAGTTAAAATCTAACTCAAAATAAATCTAGTTTTTATTGATTATGTCTTTACAGTGATTTTTATTTCACGATAACATCAAATACATGTCGTGATTGAATACATGATGAGCGCAAACACGAACGTTTATAGTGTTCATTTGATACGTTAACCCTTAAATTAATCTATACACTAGCTTTCCGCCCGCTTTGTCTAAAACTTTAAAAAAAATGTGTGTGTACACGTAAGAAGTAAAACTTCTTCATGACCTTATTTTTCAAAAAAAAAATTTACTATATGCACCTTTACAGAAATAGTCGCACGCGTGGTAGGGATAAGAAAAAGATGGCGCGTAACGAAAAAATGTCACGCGTAACTAAAAAATGTTACACTAAATTTTTTTCCGACCCCGATAAAGAAGTTTCCCTACAATAATATACTAAAATCTTCCTCAAGAATTACTCATTAAAAATACGCATCAAAATCCGTTGCGTAGCTTTAAAGATTTTAGCATACATAGAGACGGACAGACAGCCAGAATGAATTTGTTTTATATATTCTAGTGATGTAAATAATATGTACTAGTATGGTTTTTGAGAGCCTTTTATAAACGAAATGATAAATTATGTAAATATTGTAAAAATAGCAACATTTGAAACGATTACGAATAAATCGCGTTTAAATCCGTTTAAAGGTCTTTGAAATAAAAAAATTGGTATTTTTTTTTTCTTAACAAAATGAGACCCATGTTTTTTTAGTCTGTCGTTTGCTTTCTATCAAATGATCTCTAGGTACTTGTATTATATCGAGTTTCTTACTAACAAACAGCTCTTGAAAAATACTACAATCTACTTTTATGTAAGAAATAATAGATTTCTACAATTAGACGCATTCGCGGGCAACGACTAGGTTTTATGTTTGGTTTCATGTTTCGAATGACGCAGAAAGGTAAAAAATGTAGCAAAATAAAACATTTCTTTGTACGTTAAATCAACTGAAATCTGACGTTTCTGTAAACAAGGTGCGGCCGCCATTAAAAATGAATTAAGTACATATTTAATTTAATTATATTTACATATCATTCATGGAGCGATTTAGATCTGTGACAATTGGATTTGATGCTCATTAGTTTACACGATTTTTTGATATTTTGGGTTCAAAAAAATTATAAGTAACTAATGATTTTTATATGATGATTGATGATACACTATATATAATATAATGCGAGAAAATATTTAAATTACATTTAGTAAAAATGCAATCTTATTATATTAATGTGTATTCTACAATGTTTTTTTTAGAATGTTATTTTTTAATACTTACTTTCCCTGCAAACGTTATCTAATCGTTTCGGAGGAGTACGGTAACTAATATACTAACATGAGAATTTTATATAGGTACTAGCGGTCCACCCCGGCTTCGCCTGTGGTACATATTTCGCAATAAAAGGTAGCCTATGTTCTTTCTCAGGGTCTAAAGATTGTCTGTGCCAAATTTCATCAAAATCGGTTGAGAGGTTTATGCGAGAAAACCATACATACATACATAATTACAAACTTTTCCTCTTTATAATATTAGTATAGATAAAGAGATATGGAGATTTAAATATTAAATAATATATAATCATACCTTTAGGAATTACAGGGTGCACACGTAATGAAAACATAAATAAGTCATTTAAAACGTCCAAAAAAATTTTCAAAATATTTATATGAAAACTAGCAAACCGGGCGAACTCCGTTTCGCCACCAGAGACACCTATTCTTTGCTATAAACCTCACGGAGCCCGAGACCTTTTCAACGAATGCAAAACTGTGGAAATCGGTTCGTGCAATCTGGAGTTATATAGCGTCAGGAAGGAAACCCCGACTTATTTTTATATAATAGAATTAAATTTATAATTGTAATTCCTGTTTAATCTAAAAATGGAGAGGTTTTCAATTTGTTAGTTTCTTTGAATCATCAGAAATAACTACCATGGAATATTTGAATTTGTAGCGTTTTTAAAATATGTTTATACTACACTGATTGAACTTTGTAATAAAACTTATAGGTATGCAACTGTGAACATTGAATACATTTCATGATTTACAATACGTGCGAATAATAATACGTTACCCATTTGATTATGCTATAAACAGACTATTAAGACTTAAAGGTATCATTTTAATGTATTTTAACCCTACATAAATAACAAACATAAAAAATTGTAAAATGCATTTATTACTCTTTCACTCAAAAACAACTGATCGGATATGTAGATATGAAATTTGGTACAGAGATCACAGTCTAGATTCGGACATAAACTATTTTTATTAGTGTACTATACGAGGGAAGCCGCGGGATAAAGCAATATACAATACAATGACGTATGGTCATTGTATTGTATATTGCTTTTTTTAATCACTACATAGTATAAAACAAAGTCACTTTCTCTGT
Organism: Colias croceus; assembly: GCF_905220415.1. Lineage (NCBI taxonomy): Eukaryota > Metazoa > Arthropoda > Insecta > Lepidoptera > Pieridae > Colias > Colias croceus. Next base: position 589,484 of record NC_059555.1, read on the forward strand.
CCCTATGTCCCTGTGTCCCTTTGTATGCTTAAATCTTTAAAACTGCGCTACGGATTTTGATGCGGTTTTTTTTAATAGATAGATTCATTCAAGAGGAAGGAAGAATTTATAATTTACTAGCGGTCCGCCCCGGCTTCGACCGTGGTACATTTTTACGTTTTCTCTCCATAAGAACCATCCTCATACTTCAAGAAATGTAATAAAAAAAGAATTAACGAAATCGGTTCAGTTGTTCTCGAGTTATGCGCTTACCAACACATTTTGCGATCTAGACACGCGGCAGCGTGTCAAGCCGAGTTCAAGCGAAGAGAACTGGCGAGCAGCTGCCGTGTGTATATTTACACGAACCATTTCGAGCCACTTTTCACCCCCTTATAACTCGAAAACTATTTAAGTTAAATAAACCAAATTTGGTACATATCAAGAGGACCTCAAGATAAACAAGAAGCTTAAATTTCATAAATACAGATTAAACAGTTGCGTAGATATTAATATCCAAAAATCGCAATTTTTAAGACTGACTGACTTATAGACATATACAAAACCTAACCCACTTCCAGATGACCTAGAAAGTTCAAATTTTGTAATCAGCTAGGTAATAGTGAGTGTACAAAGGAAAAAATCAGAAAATACTGAATTTATCTGTATTTAATTTTTTTTTCAATGACATTAATTTTGTTTGTATGGAAAAATGGAAAAGTTTAAAAAAATAGAAAATAGTATATTCACCTTACTAGTCTTAAAAAATAGATCAAAACTAATCAGTGGCCGAAAAAAATTTTGAAATCCATCAATAAATGACTGAGATATAGATTATTGAAGTTTCCATATTTTAGGACGAAACATCTGTAGCAAGAAGCTTACATCTAATACACTGGAGATTGCACTATGACCATTGACTTGTCACAAGAAAATATAACCTTGAATGACGTCAGTGTTGTTTTTTGTCTCTTTCTGTGGGTGACCACACTGGGATTTTTCGAAATAGAAAAAACTAAAAATCATGGTCTATAAATAATAACGACATATATTTTTAACAGTATTAATTATATTATAATATTACTGGCTATACTTTATAGGTACATACAATTTTAATTGGTATAGAATGATAGTTTTAAATAACTCTTGGCTACAAAGCCTGGATATGAACCGATATATAGCATTAACATCCTTTGTAAATAGAGGAAAGTTGTGTTTTGCATCAGATGCTGTTTACCAAATTGTAAGCTACTCAGATCTTTCTTCTTTCTTTTTAAACGCGTTGCTGCGACGGGTCAATTTCAAGCCAAAATCATCAAAGAAAAACTGTTTATAATAAACGCCTTGCACAACAAAGTTTATTTTTCAAAAGGTATTTTTTTCTGGGTCGTAATCCTCAGTAATTTTACCCTTGATGGGCACGTATATATTTCTTTTTATTTTCCTTTTTGGAAAGCTGAAATACCTAAAACAAAAAATATGAGGTAAGTTAAAAAAGTATAAATTTCAATGTAAAAACGAACAATCTTAGAACACCATGTGAGTGCAATACCGATGTCGAGTGTTGTTTCATTACTAGTAAAAATCTTGAAAATGGTGTTTTAAATTTCATCATAATATTGTTATTACAATATATTCTCTTCACTATCCATAAAAACTCGTCATCATGGTTACCTTACTTGTTAATTTTGTTTATTGAAAACTTGTTGAAAAATGATAAAGTATAATTAGGAAAATAACAAATTTAACATGACTGCTTTCTAAAATGATGCAAAATTTTACAATTTTTGCCATTGAAATGATTCTAAACAGGTAAATGCAGCAGTATTGAGGAATATTGTAAATAACGTAAATTTACACTTGCCTGTGAAATTCTATGCCAGAATTTGGTGTCCAAACACTTCTGCAATTTTTCACAATGCAATACATTATTTATATTCGGAAAATATTTATTAAATACGCAACAATATTAACTTAAATATTCGAAGCGACGCAATTTTTTTGACACTTATGCCATATTGTCAAAGTGAGAGTTGCTACAATTTTATTATGGTAACTACCCATAATCAGGGAGTATCGCTTTTTAATAATTGGTCCGATACTTATTTTATTTAGCAGAAATAATAATTGTCTCATCCAACAATGCTTCTGAATGACGTTGTTGGCAATTTATCAACAAACTCATGTACAAAAACTAACCTTTTGCACAGAATATTACGGCATACATAGTAGCCTTGGGAAAACTTCGTATTAACAGTGGCAATACCAAGTTAGGTGTGAAAGTGATAAAACACAACAATTTTATTGTTACACGTCAAATGTTCATACCGAAATCTCCAGTGTATAAGATATAAGCTTCTTGATCTGTAGATTCGAAGCGCCTCTGACATCACACTCACTCGCGCTAGTATCGCTAGGGCAGATTACTTCGATTGCATGATTTCTTTATTCAAAACTGTTATTAAACGTAAAATAAAATAAAATTGTAATAAAAATATTGCTCATACAGTTAAAAATAATAAATAATTTTACATATTCACATTTAGATATTTATTCTTTATTTATGAGTGTTTACTGTTTAGTTTAGTTTTAATTTCAGTGTAAATAAATAAATAAAATCTTTATTTTACTTTAAACATGGTATTCAATGGTGAATGGTGATACAATTATATTAATAAAGCACAAACATGTTCAGCCAATACAAGCATGCAAAAATAATTACCATAAATGGTGTAATGGAAGAAGGCTTCGTCGAAGGTCGAAATGATTTAATTTGCGTAATATTAATATGAGTGAAACATCTTTAGGCGCGTTTAGAGTAAAATTTTAAGATCGCGTCATGGCAATACCGTAACGTCATGGAGTAAGGCGACGATTCTTCTACAACGATCTTTGCATCTTGGTAATAGTGTGTGTACAAATTCACGCTGGATGTTTAGAAAATCATGTAAGTAATCTTTTAAACAGGAAACGAGTTTAAAAAATTGCAGATAATGACGGGGCAATGTGCGCTGATATTCATAAAATATAAGAAAATATATAAAATAATACTAAAAAAACCATACAGAGAAACCGCAAGAAAAAATAAAAAAATCGTATATAAAAAGTATCATATTCATAAAGTAAATCAAATTTGCAGAGTAATTTTCTGTACAAAAAGTAATGATATCCCACCAAAAACATAAATGTAAAATTTGGAGCCGAGTTCAATCGTTGACTTAATTTGCCAAAAAAAGGAATGAGATCTAAATGTGTGCCAAGTTCTGCAGACAGTCCAGAAATTTATTTACAAAGATGTATTAAGTTCTTAGGTTGACTGAAAACTCAATTGTTTTATTTTCCCTTAGAGAACAATGTTTATTCCAAAATATAACTTTTTAAATTTGAATAATATAATTATTTTCACAAAGCAAACAACTAATGACCTATTGAACCCCATAATTTGATGAGGCTAGTTTTACATAGGTACTGTTTATATTTTGTGAGGTTCTAAAAACTAGCCTCATCAAATTATGGGGTTCAATAGGTCATTAGTTGTTTGCTTTGTGAAAATAATTATATTATTCAAATTTAAAAAGTTATATTTTGGAATAAACATTGTTCTCTAAGGGAAAATAAAACAATTGAGTTTTCAGTCAACCTAAGAACTTAATACATCTTTGTAAATAAATTTCTGGACTGTCTGCAGAACTTGGCACACATTTAGATCTCATTCCTTTTTTTGGCAAATTAAGTCAACGATTGAACTCGGCTCCAAATTTTACATTTATGTTTTTGGTGGGATTCATTTTTATATTATAGATTAGGTTTTAGACAAAGCGGGCGACGCCGCGGGCGGTTAGCTAGTTAAATGTTTATAGTTATGGATAATTATATTCTCTTTCACAAAAAATGCTGTACCTAGAGGTTATAAAATTAGCATAGATAGATTTCAGTCTGGATGAGTAAAAATAATTATAGGAACTAGATGGGTATGGGTTCAATATCTATGGAGTTTTTCAACACCCTGCATTAGTATCGACTTGCGTAAACACAACATCAACACGAGATATTAGCAGAATATGAACTGTTGTTGTTAGTTTAGGTTATTTATAGATTCGAATTTCTAAGGAATATGTCTTTGTTTTCAAGATATATAAATAGTTCGTTTAACGAAAAATGCAGAAAAATTTTAATCAACTTTCGAAAAATGAAGTTACTATAGTAGAGCCATTTTAATAGGCAACATTTGACAGTTCAACAAAATTCAACAACGTAACCTAGTAACGACGACATAGAATAACATGATATTTCGTTTTGTTAGAACTGCACATTTGCTTAACTTATTTCAATTACGATTACATATTTATAATAATAATGACCGATACAAGTAATTTTAAGATTTCATTTTACTGATAAACCATCCTAAACATAATAATCAATTTCTGAATTGAAGAACTGACGTCGCTACAATTTTGTGTCAATGAACCTTTTTTCTTTTTAAATACTAGAGACGTTACTCTAAAAATCGAAATCTGACATCTAGAATCGAATGCATTGATTACTTGTGAATAAAAATCATCATAAATTAATAAATTCGATTGACAAATGTTTCAAATCCGTATCGATTAATACACTTCAATCGATGTTTTTAAGCAGGTTACCTCTCTTCGAAGATAAAATTGATAGACGTCAAATGTTGCCTATTATATTGGCTCGACTATAACTATAATCTCAACTATTTCTCAATAGTGTTAATTATTTAAGAAACAATAATAATTAATTAATACAAGCTTTTACTCGTGGCCTCTGTCACGTGTATGTGGCATTGCCTTTGCCATAACGTGGCAAAAACTCAACTCTACAATTTTACGCACTGTCAATTTCATCAAATTATCTGCGTACTTATATCCTACTAATATTATATCCTATCCTACCCCTACTATAATATTATAAATGCGAAAGTTTGTGAGGATGGATGTGTATGTTTGTTACTCTTTCACGCAGATACTATGGAACGGATGCTATGAAATTTAGCACAAATATAGAGGGAAACTTAGAAAATTAACACATAGGATGATTTTTATTTCGGTACTCCCACGAGAACGGGAACTATACGGGTTTTTCTTTGAAAACGCGGGAGAAGCCGCGGGCGGAAAACTAGTTAAATATAAAATCATTATTCATTAAAATACGTACCCATTTTAAATAATTAATAATTCATATTATTGTTTTTGATGTCGCGTAAGAAGTAGTACCAGGATAACAGAAACAAGGTGTAGTTTCCTTGAACGCGGTTTTGTAACTGAAGTATGCGCTGAAGGAATTCAATTGTTTCATAATATTATGCTCTCCTTTGATCTATATATCTATCATCTCTCATTAAAAGTAGAAATACAATAATTAATTATTAAGAATAAATACAACCAAAACGACTGTAAACTTCAGGAAAAATATACAGAAGTGTATAAAACAATATTGAAAAAATAACATGCAAAAATCACTGGTATTTTTTTTCAATATTGTGTTTACATAACATAACATTCTTCATAATAATAGTGTGAGTTTATTGTATTACTTGGAGCCGGCAACCGAACTGTTGGTTCGTCTGTAAACGATCATCATTGCCCATGAATTTAATAGAGCAGAGATAGGGTGTTTACAAATGCGTTGCTACGCATTTGTAAACAAAGAAAAGATTATCAACAACAAAAAGAAAATCGTTAGTCGATTTGTCTGACAGAAAAATATATTAATTTCTTAATATTATAATATAAAGAACAACAAACAAACAAACAAAAATACTCTTTTGTGCACCACAGAGAAATGTACGTACAAGTAAGGACACATTTTGATGCCCAGATTGAATAAAGACACGCATTGTTCATTTACTCTTTTTTAATAACAAGCAAATAGGCCTTCAATTTACGAACTACAACTTTGAATGTTAAAAATTCTTATAAGTAATCAATTTTAAAATACAAAGTGTATGAACGAATAGATTTAGGAGAAAAACATCGACCATTTCGTGGAATACCTGTTTAAAAATCTATAAATATACTATAACTAGCTTACCGCCCGCGGCTTCGCCAGCTTTATTTATTTTATTTATTTATTTATCAATAAAAGAAAAAAATACTTTATAATTGAACATGCCAAAAACCACGAAGATTTGTCCGGCATGCAAAGCAATCCATCCACGACAAAATTCAATGCACAGCGTGCTCGTGTGCTCGCGACAAGTTAGATACAATAATTATGCCACATTATACAGGTTGTTTACAAAATGCAATTTTAATTTAGATTTAACATTATTATTATTTATGGTTTTTTTAAAGTTCAAATCAAGATTATTTAATAATTGAGGAACTAAATAACGAGTTGTTCTTTTACCGTAAATGTTAGTTATTTTTGGAATGATTAAGCGTTGGTTGGTTTGTTGACGGGTAATGATTACGTTATCAACTTTTTTCTGCAGGTCAAAGTTAAAGAATTGTTCTTTTAATATAGTGTAATGGAACAAAGATTCTACCGGCAAAACTTTACAATGGTGAAAGAGATTTTCATTACTATTTTTACATAATGTTTTTATCTTAGGAGATACTATTTGTTTTAATATTCTTAGTTGTAGTGATTCAATGTTCTTCAAATAGCTTTTAAAGGTTCGGGCGTAGCTACTTATACCGTAGCTTATAACATTATTGACTAGGGCGTTATATATCATTAGCAAAATTTTGAAAGGCATTTTATTTTTAATAATTTTTATATTAGCTAGAATAGCTCGGAGTCGATCACAAACAGAGCTGATATGTGGCTGCCAGTTAAACTTACTGTCAATTATAAGTCCCAGATACGTGTGACTACTTACAGTTTCGATTTTAGGACAATTACAATTACGCACATTATGTTGATGCAAACAATAATGATTATGAGCTACTATCACATTGTTTGCATCGAACAATTTTTTATTGTACGGAGAGCGAATATGTACTAATTTGGTTTTATCTGCATTAAGAACAAGACCATTATCGTGGCACCATTTATTTATACGATCAAAATCCTGTTGTAGGTTAACAAGCGCATTTTCAACATTATGATTTGCAACTAGCAAACAAGTATCATCCGCATATTGGTAGGAAGTGCAGTGCTTAAGAACGTTATTCATGTCATTTACGTAAGTGATAAAATGGAGGGGACCGATCACCGACCCTTGGGCTGTTCCTTCAGTAACAGGTAACACACGACTCACAGAATCGTCGATTTTTACGTAGAAAGATCGATCATTGACGTAGTTTTCGCACCATTTTAACATAGGACCCCTGATCCCAGAGGACTCTAACTTTGTCATAAGGCACTTATGATTTAAGGTGTCAAAAGCCCTAGAAAAGTCTATGAAAAGAGCTAAAACATGTTTTTTGTTATCCAGGTGAATGTTCACGGTGTCCGAAAAATCTGAAAGAAGAGAAGTGGTGCTTTTACGTGGTTGAAAACCATATTGATTATTACAGATTACGTTATTTTTAGAATAGAACAAGTGTATTTGATCACTTATAAATTTCTCAATGATTTTATCTATAGACGACAAAAGGGATATTGGTCGATAGTTGGTTACGTCGGCTTGTTTTCCTTTTTTATATATAGGACGAACGCAGCTTTGCTTCAACTCATTAGGATATATTCCTGACAGAAAACTAGTGTTGATAAGATGTGAAATGGCAGTTGCTATTTTACTTGAGATACTTTTAACGTCTATTACTCTAATGCCATCGCTACCAGGCGCCTTTCGGCTATTAAGATTCAAAATAATCTTTTTTATAGTTTTAGGGTTGGCTTTTTTAAAATAGAAGCTAACGTTGGTTGGTCTGATGTAATGATTATCATATAGAAGATTATTCGGACAGGAAGGTAAAATTTTTTTAACTGCATTTCTGAATTCATTCGCAAATTTATTGGCGATGACAGCGCACGTCTCTTTTTCTGTATCAAAAGCATTGGTAATAAATTCATCAATTGACAGAGCAGCCCTACCACATATTGAATTTATGATTTGCCAGAGTTTGCGGGGATTTTTTGTATTCATTTTTATTTCATTTTCATAATATTTATTTCGTTTAATTTCAAATATTTTATTAATTTTATTGCGGATTTTATTATATTTTACTCTGAGGCATTTATTTGATGTGTCTTTTTTCCATTTATTAAATAATTTATCGCGTTCATCGCACATTTTTATCATATATTGTTTAATCCACGGTTGTTTAACTTTTTTGATATTAATTTGTTTTTTATATTTACAAGATTTATCATAAGCAGATTTAAAGTTGGATCGAATAAAATTGTAAATGTTTGTAGGGCAGGACATATTTTTTGTTACAGACCAATCTATGTTATTTAGTTCCTCAAATAATATTTTACTATCATAAAACATTTTATTACAAATTATGGAATCACGCTGTATAAGATGCGTACGAATACTTTCACAAGCTAACAAAAGAACTCGGTGATCTGCCAGAACGGTAGCTTTGTCCAAAACCTAATAAATTATATTAACAAATTATTAAGTAACTCTTGCACTAAGGAATTAATAAAGGAGTATTAAGTGAACTACGAACTATAAATAATCTACATCTGTATTATAGTATCTTCATATTATACTTATAAATATAAACTTATAAGTTTATTAATTAAATTTCAATAGATATTATAAATAGCAATAAATATTTGATACGAATAAAATAATTTGTTTGTATTTAGAGAAAAATAACCCATATCTCCTCGTTTCCCGAATTCCCATTACAAGGTAAACCTTTAAAAATAATAGAACTATATCTTATCTATATATACATATAATAAAATTGAATATTTTTTTAAAAGAATACATAATCCATGATCTATAATCGATATAGAAGCCAAAAACATAGTTTTTAGAATTTTTGTCTGTTTGTCTGTTTGTCGGTTTGTCTGTTTGTCTGTTTGTCTGTATATTTGTCCGAGCTAATCTCGAAAAGTACCGCATAGATTGACTTCAAATTTTGCATGAATATTACTAACAGGTCGGGTGAGGCTTTTATATACACATTATCATGCTATCACCTCCGGGGGAGGAGCTGTGAACCTTTATTTTTCTAACGTATTCCGTGTATTACACAGCGTACAATCTAAAGACTCATGTTTAAATGTTGTTTTTGGGTAAGCCACGCTATTATCTAGCTTTACACTATAAAAACTACGTCATTTACTTACGTAATTTTGGCAGAGAAACAGTTTAATGAATCTTAGTAGTATAAAGACAAATTTGAAACAGCGCCATCTATGAGACTTCATTAAAATCAAATCAATTTGCATGTTTAACGCTTCTTGCAAATTTATAATTAAAAATTAAATAATATGATGTTGGTGGGGTTTTTAATTGTACTTATTTATTTAACTTTTTAACCCATGTCTTCCCAGAGTCCACTTCAGGTGCTTATATTTTATGTGAATATACTAAATAAAATTTTACAAGTGAAGGTAGATGTTTATTATTTGATGTCAAACAAGACACTATTAACAGTTAATTGTGACATTTTAAAAAATCCTTTGGCAGAATCCGTCCTCACTAGGATCGGGAGTTGCCACTTGGAAAAAAGAAGAAGAAGAAAAATCCTTCTTGCGTTCCCACAAAAGGTAAGTTGTAGCTTTTATATTTATTCTTTATTAATTAATTATATAGTTAGACTCACGTTTTTAATTAGAATTGAAGTTACGACAAAATAAGAAAATGATGAAATTTTATTTTTATGTATAACTTTTACAAGACTATATTAAACGCCCAAAGAAGGTCACTTTAGTTCTTGATAGAATTTTATTTGTTAGTAGCTTTTTAATAAAATTAGGTAAAGTAATCTTTTCATTTTTTTTTATTTACAGATTCAATGTTCATAAAAATTAACGATTTGCATGAGGATGTAGTAGAAATAAGTATCCTGGCGCGTGGTCAATTATTGATTAAAGTTAATTTCCAACGTATGGTACAATCATTGGAAGAATCTTGGGTAATTTTAGAGGATATTTTTCGGGAATGAGAAAAGGGGCAGCCAACCACGTATCAGCGTGCGTGCGTGAGACCGTCTACCTACGTTTTAGTACCAAAAAAAAATGTTATTTTGAAACGTAAATATTGCACTCACAACTACTGTACAAGTATGATTTTTAATCGTGCTTTACTGTCATCTGATTGTTTTATTATCGTTATGGCTATCGCGGTACAGATCGTACTGGGATCAGAGTACATATTATTTATCAATTGGTGTGGTAATATACATACCACACCAAGTAAAATATTTACAATCTGAATCATACCAAATGGATTAACACGGTATGTACATAAGGCGGTCTTATCGCTTACTAGCGATCTCTTCCAGACTGCCCAAGGTAAGAGATAAAGAATTATACTCATGATCCAGCAATTTTCAACCGAAAAAGAAGTTTTTCTGTAATTGGTAGTTGTTTCATTTATTTATTTTAAATACCTAATTTTACTTTTATATTTCCCCATTTGCATTACATTCAGCTTCCATAAAACTTATAAAAATTTTATGTTTATTTCTGTCTAATATAAATACTCTTTTTAGATATAAATAACAAAAACAACTTTTTTATTAAAGTTTAGTACCTACCTTGGGAAGATATTATTATCTATGTGTTAATAGAACAATACATAAAGGAATTTATGTTACGATTTTATACAATGAAAATATGTAAAAAAATATTAACAGGTGTAATTATTAAATTGATCCCGAACCCAAAACTGTAGTTAATTTTTTTTGTCATTTAGTGTTTAATTCATGTCAATTAAAAAAAATTATGATCATTTAAATAATCACGGCGAACATTTTCTAAGGCATTCATGTACAAGGTGTAATCGTTCAGTGTGCACAGGCGATTTTTTTTTGTAAGTATTACAGATAACAAAAAACTTTAAACTGATATCGAAAGTACTTAACCTAATAATGGCCGTAATCATTTTTTTTTAAATAAATCGAGAAATATAAAAAAAAATATCTTTAAACCCTCCCATACATTAAGTACATAATATGAAATATGAATATCCCATACACATTTAGGTAATATGAAAGATTTTAGCTTTCTTTTTCTTTTTTTGGTTGTCTGCTTTAATTACTTCGCAAATTTGAAGTGGCATTTTCCACGCTTTTTCCGGACATTTTCACGCATTTTCCGGATATATTCCGGGCATTTTCCGGGCAATTCCTCACGCATTTTCCGGGGATTTTCCAGGCATTTTCCACGCCTTTTCCGGACCATTTCACGCATTTTCCGGATATTTTCCAGATATTTTCCAGGCATTTTCCTGACATTTCCCTGACATTTTCCGGAGATTATCCAGGCATTTTCCACGCTTTTCCGGACATTTTCACGCGTTATCCAGATATTTTCCGGGAATTTTCTGGGTAATTCCCAGAAAATTTCCGGGGATTTTCCAGGCATTTTCCACGCTTTTTCCGGATATTTTCCAGATATTTCCCAGGCATTTTCCAGGCATTTCCCAAGCATTTTCCGGACATTCCCTGACATTTTTCCGGGGATTTCCAGGCATTTTCCACGCTTTTTCCGGACATTTTCACGCATTTTCCGGGGATTTTCCAGGCATTTCCCAGACATTTTCCGGGAATTTTCCAGGCATTTTCCACGCCTTTTCCGGACATTTTCACGCATTTTTTGAATATTTTCCGGGCATTTTCTGAGCATCTCTCAGGCATTTTCCGGGGATTTTCCAGGCATTTTTCCACGCTTTTTACGGATATTTTCCAGCATTTCCCTGGCATTTTCCGGAGATTTTTCAGGCATTTTCCATGCTTTTCCCGAACATTTTCACGCATTTTCCGGATATTTTCCGGGTATTTCCCGGACATTTTCACACATTTTCCGGGGGATTTTCCAGATATTTTACAGGCATTTTCCGGATATCCCCGGAAAATGCCCCGGATTTCCGGAAAGTACGTAAGTTAAGCTTAGATTAGTAATAAATTCTATTAACAATTCAATGAATTGTTTATGGTAGTACGTGTTTACTAAATAATTGTATGTAAAGTAGTAACTACTATGCAGTCGCTATTCCACGCGGACGAAGTCGCGGGCACAGCTAGTATTGTATACATACATAAATAACAACGCAAAATTAGCGTATTTGGCTATTCTGTTGTAAAGCTGTCAGCTATTATTAAAAAAAATATTGCAAAGCTTTCTAGGAAATTGTATGACACAAAAATAGAAAATTTATAGTTGTAATATGTAGGCAATATAATTAGAATGATGCATCAACCACCTCGCTATAATTAAGCTTAGCATGAAAGTCATACAATAATTATTATGAAAATCTACCTACTCTTACATTATTTTCATTTTTATAGTCGGTTGCAATGATTAATCAAAAAGCTAAATCTTTAAAGCTATCTCGTATCTGATGGTGATTATGTTGTAATTACGATTGATGTGTTACGATTGGTGCTTCAATAAACACAGAAATAAGTTGTGACCTTATTTTGTATTGACGATTGGTAATATAAGGTTGTAAGTAGAAAAATTTTAAACTACGCATGAAATACTAGTTGTGCTCCGCAGATTCACCCGCATTGCCCTGTTGGTCTTAGCGTAATAGCCTTATAGCCTTCCTCGATAAACGGACTATCTAAAACCGAAATCATTTTTCAGTATCAGTTTCAGTAGTTCCCTAGATTAATGCGTTCAAACAAACAAACTCTTCAGCTTTATAATATTTTTATTAAAAAGGCTACTTTATTGATTAACTAGAGAAAGAGATTTCTTTCAGGAAACATGAATAAGAGCGTAGTAGTGAACAGCACGGTCGCGCTGTGGTTCCGCATCGCGCGAGTGTTTGGGATGGCGCCTGTCAGCATCCGCTCTGACCGAGATGGCTATCGAGTTAGCGTCTGCACTTATAGCGCTTTCTATGGATACCTAATTGGAGTGGTTTTCAGTAAATGTCACTCTTTTGATTTTATTTCCTCGCGATTGTATTCAACTGATAGTCCTTTAAGTTATGTCTAGACTACAGACAAGTTTGTTTCTCTACAAGTTCTTAAAGTCATGGTCTAAGATCCGAATATAAGTCGAAATGCAACGGCGTGATAATAGAATGAGACCAATTTTATAATAAATTTAGTGTATTAAAAAATGTATTAAAAATGGGTTGACTGGGATAATCCTGGACGCCGTTGCATTTCGACTTATATATTCCGATCTTAGACCATCACCTTGCTTCAGAGCTTTAGACAAGAAAATTTGCTTAAAAATCTGTATAATTACAAATCATGACGCTATAATATAGCCGTTGTGATAAGGGCATAATTAGGCTAGCACACAATATTAGAAGCAGAGAAGAATCGTTATTTTAAAGATGTGACAACCATGTGGCATTTTCTTTTAGATGTTTGCTATATTGGATTCGCGTACAACGTAATCAGATACGGTTCTTTCCATATGAGTGACAGGTGGATGTGGTTCTGGTCGGTTGACTTCCTGATAACACTGTTCATCATTGACCCGGTCATCGTGGGAGGAGTCAGACTGCAGGGCGTTATGATAAACGATTTAATTCAATTGGATAAGGTAAAAGTTATATAAAGTAAAAACTTATAAAAAGTGAATTGCCATATCCCACAGTGGGGATCTCGTTTACGGACAAGTTGGTGATTCTCTATATGTCCTGACATTTCGAGACATTTATTTGCTACTAGCGGTCCGCCCCGGCTTCGCCTGTGGTACATGTCTATGTTTTTTTTTTTCATAAGAACAATGCTCGTACTTCAAGGATTATATTAATAAAAGAATTATCCCTTCACACGTGATGCTGTCATCAAGGAAAACGGGTTTCATTTTTATATAATATGTAGATAGATGGTACGTACCGGGAATATATGGGAACTAATCTATACCTACATATAATAAATCTGAAGAGTCAATTCTGTACATTGAAAATATTGAAAATATAAATAGCATCGTGTGACTGGATCGATACCAAGCCCAAATATGTGATTAAAAAAAATTTTTGTCTGTCTGTCTGTCTGTATGTGCATCACGTGAAAACGTCTGTAGAACCGCGAATACATGTTGCGTAGGTTTATAGGTATTTGGGTCCAATAGATATTTATAAGATGTCATTGTCAGAGTTACTCAAAATTGAGACCATCCACGCGAAGACCGACATCCGCGCGGACGGAGTCGCGGGCGGAAGCTAGTATTTCAATAATTATATTATTGATAGATGGATATTTTATATTTGATGTTAATTAAAAAAAAAAATCTTTAGTTATCTCCAGCTTGATATTGAATTTCTTTCTGGATGATTTTTTTTTATATTTTCAGATAAACAGGCAAGTTAATAGTTGCTATACGGATAAAGTAATTGACAGAAAACGGAGTACATATTTTATTTTAGGCCTTTTGTCTATGCAAATATTGATGAACATAAAAGCTTTATTACATGATATACGTTATTTGGACACTGTAGGTAAGTAGATATAATTAAAAAATATAAAGTTAAAACCATCAATCGAAAAAAATTGTGAAGCTTCAAAGGACAGTATTATATTAAGCTATTGCATAGCTTCTATCGCGGGCCTTGAGCGCGGGGACCGAATCGAGAAATTCCGTAACGAAAAAACCTAACGCTGCCCACTCCGACGGGCGGAGGTGTGGCCTGAAGGCATAGTATGCAATAGCTTTACCGCGGCAGTCCCCGAGTGCCACACGTCGATTTTTTATGTATGCTACGCTCAAAGACCGAAAACGCTCATTGGGCGTTCTGGTCGCAGCCACAACGTGTTCGTGTTCTCCAATGAAAACGCTCACAGTGCGTTATCGCAATGAAGAAATGCCATGACGCGTTTAGCGCATAAATTGTTAGTTTATAACATGATGGGAAGGATTTTATTATCTATTTGGTATAATTTTAAATTTGCACAAAATTTCCATACATTTATTAAGGTTAAGTTTTATAGCATTAAAATCATAGAGATCTAGAGAGATGCCAATCGCTTGCGTTGAGTACGAAACCAGTGTCTCATAACAAATTTACGCACACAACAGTAAACAAAATAAAAACAATACTTCGCGTTGTGTGCGTGTCATCACACAAAAATTTGAGAGCGACTATTCGTTCGCACACTAGATTGTAAGTAACGTACGTATACAGCACCACACAGCCGCAAGATATGCGTTTACGATAGGGATTGCTTGTCGATAAAATGAAAAAAGTTAAAATTAAAACAATTTATAGGCAATACAGTAACTAGGTAGAAAATAGAAATGTACACCTTGATGGTAGCATTCATGGTGATGAAGTAGGTACATAAAGCATTGCCTATTGACTTATTGTAAAGTAAAATAAGTATGAATTAAGTGATTTTTTTTTAATCCATGAATAATAATCACTATACAATTATTGCTCGAGTACCTATCAAATAATAATAATACAATCAGATATTAAGCTAATAGTAATACATTATGATATAAAAATAAGGTTGTAAAATAATACATAATACGATAAAAAATCCGAATCTTATCGACATGGACACACTCGACGCGCATCCTCAAGTAACGACCGCGAGCAGCTGCAGCGGCCGTACTACACGATCGAACGTTTTTGTTAGCTTTAGTATCTTCATTATACATTGCGGTATTCGTACTCCGCGTTTGAATAGAGTCACATACAGAAGAAGCATTGTAAACTATTTACATAAATTAATGTGACTGTCGTTCTGTCACATAATGAAACCAAGAAATCACTCTACGTAATATTGTTTTTGAAATTATAGTAAGAAAATCGTATAATTTTCAGTACTTACCGATGGTATGTGATTGAATTTGACTTAAAGTTGCTGGTTTCACTTCGGTTTTTACAAACTTTAACGGAACAACGCGGCATTGTCAAATAATACCCGGCCGACGGTTGAACGTCAACTGAATGCAACAAACAGCATGTGTTCTTTTTTTGGGCATATTGCTGCGACACCGGCCCCGCCCCCTAACCATATCTCCCTTTAGTTTCTGTGATCTGTGATTCAAATGCTTTAAGAAAATTTTAAAGAATGGAAAAATTATCAGAAATTGCTTCTTTAAAAATATATAACATTAGAAAAATTTTACATTTTCTTTCTAGAATTCCAATGGTTTTTTGGGATCGTGCAATTTGAACTTTTCTTATTGTTGGCGTTCAAGATACGCCTTATTATATTGAACGTGGAAATACAAAATTCATTGAACATTATCAATGAAGAATTACGTCGACTTTACGATATGGTTGGTAACGGTAAGTCTTTTCACTAATTAATTTTAACATTCTGACAAAATTTTAGCGTTAACTCTACCTAATATTTTAATTTAATTACAATATACTAGTGGTCCGCCCCGGCTCGCCCGTGGTACATATTTCGCAATAAAATGTAGCCTATTTCCTTTCTCGGGTATCAAAATATCTCCATACCAAATTTCATGCAAATTGGTTCAGTAGTTTAGGCGTGATTGAGTAACAGACAGACAGACAGAGTTAATTTCGCATCTATACATATAATAAATCTGTAGAAGGGTCAATTCTGTACATTGAAAATATTGAAAAAAATAAATAGCAGGGGGTGTTACTGGATCGATAACAAACCCAAATATGTGATTAAAAATTTTTTTGTCTGTCTGTCTTTCTGTCTGTCTGTCTGTCTGTCTGTATGTTCAGGCATCACGTGAAAACTAACTGTTCGATTTCGATGAAACTTGGTATAATTATACCTTATTATCCTGGGCATAAAATAGGATACTTTTTATCCCGGAAAAATACGTAGAAAAAAAGTAAATCTTAATTTTTCCGCGCGGACGGAGTCGCGGGCGGAAGCTAGTTTATAATATTAGTATGGATAACTCAAAGGTGACTGACTGACTGAGACAGTGATCTATCGACGCACATCCCAATTCACTGGATGGATTGGGCTGAAATTTGGCATGCAGGTAGATGTTGGACGTAGGCATCTTCTAAGAATGGATTTTGATCAATTTTACCTCCAAGGGGATAAAATAGGGGATGAAAGTTTGTACCATGAAAATTCATCTTTTCCACGCAGGCGAACCTGCGGGCAACAGCTAGTTTAGATATTGAATTATATTATGATGGATGAATTAAAATTCCTGTTATTTCTAGATATAGAGCCGAAGTCCCAAGTGTTCGCGTGGTCTCTGTCCAGAAGGCTGCGAGTGCTCTGCCACTCGTATTGGTCCACTATCGCCATCTACCGGCGGGCGAATAAAGCCAATGAAATAAACTCACTTCTAATATTCCTCATTTATGCGTATAGACTTACTACTGGTGTATATTTGACTATTCTTGGAATATATACTTTTCCTGGTAAGTTTATACACATCACATTATTCAGATACGTTTTTTTTCTTACAACCTGTAAGTACTAAAAAATAAATTATCATTATAATATGTATACAGGATGTCCCACTATACACTATATACATACACTGATCACGTAAAAATTACTTAAACAACAAAATTACATCAAAAATGTTTTTTTAAATTTTTCC
The DNA here is from genome assembly GCF_905220415.1 of Colias croceus. NCBI lineage: Eukaryota > Metazoa > Arthropoda > Insecta > Lepidoptera > Pieridae > Colias > Colias croceus. Next base: position 607,037 of record NC_059555.1, read on the forward strand.
TTAAAATCCATGTTTTCTTCTCTAGCTTCGCGCAACCGGCATATACCGCTAATGTGAGCATTTTATCTATGAAAACATAATCTTAAACGATAGCTCACGTGCTGGT